>NC_065583.1:83032306-83217306 GCF_024542745.1 Macaca thibetana thibetana
ATTTTATGTTTTCTTATTTTATGGGAATATTGAAAATATATATGCATAAATGCAGTGTGTGTATGTATGAACCTTTGTTCTTCATGAAGTAGCTGAAACTCTTCATTAATTTTCATTTTATTTTCTGGCATTGATGTTCACAAATCTCTTTCCCCCAGAAGAATGTAAGATTCATGAATAAGAAACTTGTCTATTAATTCTCTGCTATATCTCCAGTACCTGCAAGAGCACATATTCAATACTGTATCAAAGATAGAGGAAACCTAGATCTTAGACACTCAACAAACACAGGATAAAGAATAACTGCTTTCAAAGGATAATAGAGACAGGTGTGTAATGGTTCTTAAATTTAAATGTACATTAAATGAAGAATTGGACATTTGTAAAAAACTCAGATTCTTAGTAGATCCTCAGAGATTTTGGCTCTCAGTCTAGGGTAGAGCCCAAGAATGTGCATTTTGTCTAGCAGCCTTTTACATCACCCCCAATACTGCCTTTTCACAAATGAGTCTGAGGCAGGTGGTCTATTTAATAGCATTTTGAGAAACACTGACGTAGCATCTGCTTTTTATTTATATGTACTGAGTAACTAATAGACTGAACTTAATGACTTTTGTTCCACTTTGTGTTAACTTTCCTCACCAAAAGTACATTAATGGAAGGCATTTTAGGTTCACCTCTTTATTCTTCAGTATAGAAACACAAGGGTTGAGCCACAAATTATTTAAAAGAAAAAAACAGCCTTCCTCTTATCAGCAGAAGATTAAGAGTTGGGATTGACTGACAGCAGGAAATGGGATCAGGATGCAATATGATTGTCCAGGTTGGGAAGAGAAAGAGAACGAGTGAGTCTGCCTGGGAACAGAAAAGAGAGGAAGTGAGACTTGAATTAACAGCAGAGGGTGGCAAAAATTGATGAAAACATACCCAGTCTATGTGCCTAAGACAGGCCATCAGGAGGTCCAGTGACAGAAACCAGGAAAGGAGAAGCCACCAGCTTAGGGGCTTTAGGTGAATGCCAAGGAGTGAAACTGTGCCTTGAATTTAGGATGTTATGCCTCGGATTTAGCCAGAGAGGATCTGGCTTCCCTAAGGAATTGGAAATAAGGGAGATGGCTGGTCTAGCCTGAGTATGAAATAGGTTGGAATTGAAACACAGATTTGTCCACTGTAATTTGCCAATTGGACTCTTTAACTAAAATGGGTAGTTATAAGCAATCTTCTTTTTTTTTTTTTCTTTTTTCTTTTTTATTATAGTTTAAGTTCTAGGGTACATGTGTACAACATGCAGTTTTGTTCCATATGTATACATGTGCCATGTTGGTGTGTTGCACCCATTAACTCGTCATTTACAATAGGTATATCTCCTAATGCTATCCCTCCCCGTCCACCACCCCATGACAGGCCCCAGTATGCGATGTTCCCCTTTCTGTGTCCAAGTGTTCTCATTGTTCAATTCCCACCTATGAGTGAGAACATGCAGTGTTTGATTTTCTGTTCTTGTGACTGGTTTGCTGAGAATGATGGTTTCCAGCTGCATCCATGTCCCCACAAAGGACATGAACTCATCCTTTTTTATGGCTGCATAGTATTCCATGGTGTATATGTACCACATTTTCTTAGTCCAGTCTGTCATTGATGGACATTTGGGTTGGTTCCAAGTCTTTGCTATTGTGAATAGTGTCACAATAAACATACGTGTACTTGTGTCTTTATAGCAGCATGATTTATAATCCTTTGGGTATATACTCTGTAATGGGATGGCTGGATCAAATGGTATTTCTAGTTCTAGATCCTTGAGGAATCGCCACACTGTCTTCCACAATGGTTGAACTAGTTTACAGTCCCACCAACAGTGTAAAAGTGTTCCTATTTCTCCACATCCTCTCTAGCACCTGTTGTTTCCTGACTTTTTAATGATTGCCATTCTAACTGGTGTGAAATGGTATCTCATTGTCATTTTATTTGCATTTTTCGGATGGCAAGTGATGATGAGCATTTTTACATGTGTCTGTTGGCTGCATAAATGTCTTCTTTTGAGAAGTGTGTGTTCATATCCTTTGCCCACTTTTTGATGGGGTTGTTTGTTTTTTTTCTTGTAAATTTGTTTCTTTGTAGGTTCTGCATATTAGCCCTTTGTCAGATGAGTAAATTGCAAAAAATTTCTCCCATTCTGTAGGTTGCCTGTTCACTCTGATGGTAGTTTCTTTTGCTGTGCAGAAGCTTTTTAGTTTAATTAGATCCCATTTATCAATTTTGGCTTTTGTTGCCATTCCTTTTGCTATTTTAGACATGAAGTCCATGCCCCTGCCTATGTCTTGAATGGTATTACCTAGGTTTTCTTCTAGGGTTTTTATGGTTTTAGGTCTAACATTGAAGTCTCTAATCCATCTTGAATTAATTTTCATATAAGGTGTAAGGAAGGGATCCAGTTTCAGCTTTCTACATATGGCTAGCCAGTTTTCCAAGCACCATTTATTAAAAAGGGAATCATTTCCGCATTTCTTGTTTTTCTCATGTTTGTCAAAGATCAGATGGTTGTAAATGTGTGGTATTATTTCTGAGGGCTCTATTCTGTTCCATTGGTCTATATCTCTGTTTTGGTACCACTACCATGCTGTTTTGGTTATTGTAGCCTTGTAGTGTGGTTTGAAGTCAGGTAGTGTGATGCCTCCAGCTTTTTTCTTTTGGCGTAGGATTTTCTTGGTACTGCGGGCTCTTTTTTGGTTCCATATGAACTTTAAAGTAGTTTTTTTACCAATTCTGTGAAGAAAGTCATTGGTAGCTTAATGGGGGTGGCATTAAATCTATAAATTACCTTGGGCAGTATGGCCGTTTTCATGATATTGATTCTTCCTATCCATGAGCATGGAATGTTCTTCCATTTGCTTGTGTCCTCTTTTATTTCACTGAGCAGTAGTTTGTAGTTCTCCTTGAAGAGGTCCTTCACATCCCTTGTAAGTTGAATTCCTAGGTATTTTATTCTCTTTGAAGCAATTGTGAATGGAGTTCACTCATGATTTGGCTCTCCGTTTGTTATTGGTGTATAAGAATGCTTATGAGTTTTGCACATTGATTTTGTATCCTGAGACTTTGCTGAAGTTGCTTATCAGCTTAAGGAGATTTTGGGCTGGGACCATAGGGTTTTCTAAATATACAGTCATGTCATCTGCAAACAGGGACAATTTGACTTCCTCTTTTCCTAATTGAATACCTTTATTTCTTTCTCCTGCCTGATTGCCCCGGCCAGAACTTCCAATACTGTGTTGAATAGGAGTGGTGAGAGAGGGCATCCCTGTCTTGTGCCAGTTTTCAAAGGGAATGATAAGCAATCTTCTTGTGTGCACTTTCGGCTCTGCAATATTTTACCCTCTCGAAGAGAACAGCTTTTAATTATTTTATTTTTACTTTTATTTTTAAGTGGCTGACTGACACAAAAGAATGAACCTGGAGCATGAAGGTGAGACTGGTTGAAAGGTTACCTTATAAAAATAAATAAATCTCCTTGGAGCTTGGAAATGACCCTGATAAGTAGTGAACAGGAACATTTTGTGTGTGTGCTTCAGGTTGTTTAGCACATAGCTGTCAAGAAGTGCTAATTGAGCATCTGAATGGATGATTGAAGACTTCAGGATACTCTTGCCCAAAAGCAATACATGGATATACAAGACCGATTTTTAAAATACACTTATATTAAATAGTCTAGATGATTCTGGAAACTAGTTATGTGAAATTAGATAAGAAATTTAACTGCTCTGTATATCCTTTTGCTTTTCTTTTCTCATTTTAGAGAAAAACATATTGCCTTTTTAATGGGTAGAAGTAAGCAAACACATTCATACCAAAGTCACAGGGATGAATTCTAGCTCTAGTTCAATGTTCAGATAAGTTCTAAATATATATCAAAAGCACTTGTTAATAGAACATTTATTTTACAGTATAAGGCATGATAGGTGAGATTTTCTGCTCTTCAAGGGCTTGCAGTCAAGATAGACTCCAAATCTTGTTGTGGCTTGACTCTAGAATCAAGAATATTTTGTGTAATCTGGAATATTTTGTGTAATATTCTGAATGGGAGAAAAGAGAAAATATCTTGGACTAGATTATAAGTAAGAAATTATCGAAATGCATGGAATGAATGAGCACGTTCCCACGGGACACATGTATGGGAACAGCAAATATAGAGAATACTAGGTCAAGCAAATACAAAATAATCCCCTAAACATGTCTATGTCTGTGTGACTTTAGGATTGAAAACAGCTACTAGTATACTTGAGGAGGCTAAATACTTTCAGCACCCCCTATTTCCTTTACTATGTGTTCTAAGTAGACTCTCTTCATTTATTGTGGAAATGCTCAGTATTCTCTGCCAGGTAACGTGCTAATTGGGTACAGAAGATACGTTAGACAAGATTCAGCCTTCCAGGAGCCCAAATGTAGAGAGCTATGTTTTGGGGTACAAAGCTCAAGGGGCCTTACAGATAAGATGGTATGAGAGCTCACAGGGAGGTTATGTCACATCTTGCTAGGGAAGTCAAGAATGGCTTTGTGGAAAAGGTGTGGGATTTGAGCTGGACATGAGGATAGATGGAATTGGACAATCAGAATTTGGAGAGCTGGGATGAATTCTACATTGAGTTTCTAGAAAGATTGAAGTCAATGAAACTGAAGGTAGCAGGTCATATTTTATGCTGACCAATGACTAACTTGTTTGCTTAGACTAAATAGATTAGAGAAATGGCACAGTTGGAAAGGGAAGTGGAGGAGATATTTAAATAAACAGAGAAATGACATTTGATTAGTGAAGACACTTGAGGAGCTGCAGAATAAGGGGAAGGAACACGCTAAAGAGAATTTGGTAAAAGAATTGCCTAACCTTTCTCTGTAGAGTGCGAGTTGCAAACTAAACCGTCTAGGAGGGTCTGGCAAGCAATGTAGATGAGTCAACTGAGCTAGGTATAAGAAAAATAGCAACTTGAGATGGTCAATACCAGCAGACCTATGGCCTGCAAAGCAGCAAAGTGATAAGAACTGGGCTTAAATGTGGTCAAGCAGAAGAAACATATGACTTTGGAAGAGCGCAGCTGCTGTGCAGCTCCAGCAACTTGTTACTTTGTGAAAATTGAGGCTCAATGTGGCCAAATATTCAAGAGAAACTTGGAGTTTATATTTTATGTTGGCAACAAATTGAAATTGAAAAAAATAAGTAGACTGCAGCATTGTGTGAGCCAAAAAAAATAGGTCTGCAGACAGTCCGTTTGAGACCTCTGATGATTGCTTAGGAGCCCTTAAAGAAAGGCAGAATAGGGAAAGGGCTCACATTTTAAAAGAAGTGAAAGTACAGTATTGCCAGACATAGCAAAGACTCATGTGGAAAATCCACAGCTTGTTTGGTTATTTGTTCAGTGTCTGTCTCAGCAGACTGTAAACACCTGGAGAGTGGAGACCCTCCCTGTTTTGCTCCCCAGCACCTAGCATGGTGCCTAACATAACATGGACAGTCAATAAGTACTTATTGAATGAACATTATTCTTAGAAATTTACTCTTTAGTCTAAAAAGAAGTGCCATATTAAGCTTTTTTTCTTACTGTGAATGAGGGAGGAACATACTAATGTGTGAGTAACTATATTAATGACATAATTTTATCACATCAATATGTCCTTACTATAAATCCCTTTTAGTTTAGCAGAATCTTTTTACATACATTATCACAAAATCTGCAGTTTATAGCCTAAACTATGTGGAACCTATGAACTAATTGTGATCATGATGCTTCACTAATCAAAATGCTTCAATGACTTCCTCTACCCTGCTAAATAAAGTCTGAATTCAACATGCTCCAAAATTGCTTATATGATCTGGCTCTTGAATGTTTCCTCAGATCTATCTTTTTTTTCTGTTTTCTAGTCTTGGAATAAGTGAGTGGATATGTGACTCTTGGTTGCTGGGAGCTGTTTCAGAGAAGAATTCCTAGGGGACACCTGTTCCTAATTGATAGTGGTCACAGAAAGACACCTGAGACTAATATATAGGGTATGCTACCAGGCTCATGGTAGGGTATAAAGCTACCAACTTCAGATATGTATATTTTATTGCTATTCTAAAACTGAGTTGTACTTATTTGCTCTGTGTAGGTGAAGGACCTGATAAATAAAGATATAAGTTGTTGTTTAAAAGTTTGTTAATGCTCAGAGTTTGCTTGGTTAAATACTTTTGTCTGGTTTTATGGTTAAATATTCTGCTTGTGAATGCTGTGGGCAGTATTCACATAATGGGGAGGATTGCTACAAACTTTGTAGGAGAAAACTTTTTTTTTATTTTCTAGATTTTTTTCCCCATTTTACTCTATGTGTTAGGATAGTGTTTCTTAAAGTGTGGACTAAAGAACAGTTACATTAGAATAACCTAGAATGTTTGTTAAAAACATATTTCTGCAGTATACCATATAGTATATTGAATATAAATCTCCTGGGGAAGATGCTCAAGATTCTGTGTTTTTATAAAGTTTCCCAAGTAGTTCTGATGCATATCAAATTTAAGAATCAATATTTGCGGGCATGTGGTCAACCCAGCAATAACATTATTTATTATCAGTGGGTGGTCCCTCTCTCTTGCTTTCCCTGTACTATTGAGGAGGCAGTTTTACAAAAATGCTACCTCCTGAAAGTTTGGCTGGAGAATATCTGTACAAACACCTGCATACCAGATGGGCACATCTGTACAGCTTGTGCTGCTGATCCAGCTTCAGCACATGTCACGCACCACTTCCTTAATTCAGAGTGAGTTGAAAGGATGATGAGGATTTCACACTGAAGTCTTGAGCACATGAGTCATTTCCCCTTTTTTTTTGTTCTTTCCTTTTTTCTTTTCTACTTACCTTGATTTGCAGTAATTTTCTTTTTCATGATCAAGAATGGCAGGGATATTGAAACCAATGAGTAAACAACTCATCTAACTAAAGGCATTGCTTTGTGAGTGCTGGACTCTTCATATAGCAAGTCAAAAGAAGATGGTATTGCTAGTTTCAGGAATAGTTAGACCTTTTTGTTTGTTTGTTTGTTTTTAACGAATTCAGCTTTCTATTAAAACCATTTAACAATTTAAGGGTTATCAGCTTCTGAATATAAGTATGCATACAAGTATGCATAAAAGAGTATGCATAAAAGTATGCATAGCTGCACAAAAATAACATCTGAAGATCAAAGAATTGTATTTATTTTCTCTTTTTATTTTATTTTTTTCTATTGCAAGTGACCTAAATATTAAAAAGATGGTTAATTTCAACCACCAAAGGAAGACATCAGAAAAAGGTCATATGAATCATCCAGCCAAACAAGCATGAAATACATCTAGTTTTCCTTTCTTTTTTTTTCAATGATACTTTCCTTTCTTATATTCTTTTTTCCACTACTAGATCTAGAGGAAGGTATATTGCATTTCAGGATAGAAGGAAATAGTAACAGTCTATTGCTGGAATCAAAGGGAGCCAGGAAGCCCATTATCATGGGTCAGAAGTCACAGATGAGTTAAAGGGAGGAGAGCTGGGTGCATGTTGTTTAGCTGTAAAGGAAAGGTTGCTGGCTGTTTTAAAGAAGGAGGAATTAAGAAGTTTCCATAAGATTTTTAAAAAGGACAATCACAAAACATTCCAATAATAAAAATGAATTATTGAAATAGCATATATATATATATATGAGAGAGAGAGAAAGGGATAGATATAGAGCTTTGCTTATGCTTTCAAGGCTCTCTACTAAGTGCTTTGCACTAGGTCCTTCAACTTCATAAAAACCCTACAAGGCAGGGTTCCCCCATTTTACAGATGAGTAAACTGAGGCTTATAAAGTTTAATTAACTTGCCCAAGGTTACACAGAGTCAGAGCTCACGTATTCTGGCTCCAGACTTCATGCTTTTCACCACTACCCTGTAACTGCTGGAAGAGGCAGTGCAGAGAAGCATTGGTTGTTAGATATTAGTGAATTCTGCTAAAGAAAAGAGGACCTAGAAACATTCTGATGAGAAGGAAGTTTAACTGCTAGTATGGATTGACCAATTTGCATTGGCAAACAGAAAAGAAAAGCTCCCTATTATACCATTATATGGTTAAATCTGCCCTTTGCTGGAAAGTGGGGTGTTAGGAAAAAGCAAGATCAGTCAACTTATTTGTGTGAAATCTGTGCTGGTTTTGTCCAATTGTGTTGCTTTAAAGCTCAGTTGGCAGAAGAATGTGCTGAATAAAGCTGAATAAACGTAATTGATATCCACCAATTCTGTCTGCCACTAAAACTCAGTGGAATATGGTTGCAGTTCATCTCCCTTCCTGCTAAATAGGGATGAAAATGCTGAGCATTTGTCAGTCACTTGGAAAATGCCCTGAAAGAGGCAGAGACTGTCATTGACCCCTTGTCCTCTCCAGCAGACTGTCGTCAAAGTCTTCATTATTGTTTGTTCCTGTTATTTTTTTGCTTCCCAGCAATATTGTCCTTCAGGGCACATTGAGCTGTGGATTTGGAACTGTGGGACATGCAAAATGAGCAGTTAGTCACTCTACAATGTTGTGTTGCCTAAGCTGACTTTGCAGTCTTCACAGCAGACCCAGCTATAGAGCCCCAACAGGAATTTCCTATTTGAAATCTTTTTATTCCTGCCACAGCAAAACCTCTGAGACTCTGTTCTGTGTGTGCCAGGTACGGTGTGATTAAATAAGGCCAGGCTGCCGCTGTGTTCATTGAAGTTCTCATCAAAGGGTTTTATTATCCACTCAACATAGCCATGGAAGGGACTATGGAATATACATCTGTTCACACCTGGCACACACATGGGTTCATCTGGTTCCTTATAAAGGAGTGGGAATATCTTTTGGGAATATGCTTTAACAGTAATTTCTAGGATAAAAATAACACACTGTTTCCCTTTCCCAGATCTTTGTTTGTTGCTCCCTTTCCCAACATTTTCTTTAAGTCTTTTCTTCTTTTCTGTGCCTCCTACTTCTTTCTCTTCTGATATTAGAATTTTGAAATAATAAAAAAAACCCACAGAAAACCTATAGATTGCACAACAATATAGGACTCATTCCCTGTAAAAACAATCCTTGTGGATGAGAGTTAGATTTTACTAGTCAGTTGAGTTATCAGGGTTGTGACCAATTGTCTGTTGGGTACATCTGTGTCAGGAAACTCTCAATGAAATAAATAAGATAATTTCTATGTCACAGAATGTTATTAGGAATAAAGAAAGTTGTGCATGAGAAAGCATAACACTGTTAAAATTCTCTACCCGCATTTTCTGTTTTTTGTGTCCTTAAAACTGCTGAAGGAGTTATTTTGATTCAGTCTTTTATAAAGATAGCAAACAATATGTTGAGGCCAGAATGCTTTTGAACAAATTATATGGAATTAGTCAGAGTGGTCTCAAACATATGCAGCAGCTCGAACTATAGATGAATGACAGTGTGGTGCTCTGCTAACTGACGTACCTTCTTATCAGAGCAGTAGTGAACATTACGGGCAGGCCATTTGCACGAATGGCAAACAGGCTTGGCATGGTGTTTGACCATATAATTCACTCGAGAGTAGTTTTCTCTGTCTTAGAAAAAGCCTTGCAGGATATATAAAAGCCATACCTGGAACTATTCTGGTCAAGATATGGAATCAACCTAAATGTTCATCAATAGATGAATGGATAAGGAAAATATGCACAATGGAGTATTATTCAGCCATAAAAAGAATGAAATTCTGTCATTGGTGGCAACATGTATGAACCTAGAGGATATTATGTTTACTGAAATAAGTCAGGACAAGAATAAAAGTACTGTATGTTCTCACTCATATATGGGAGCTAAAAAACTTATAGTTATAAAAGTAGTGAGTAGAATTGTGGTTATTAGAGGCTGGGAAAGGTAAAGGGAAGGGGAGAATGGGGAGAGTTTCATTAACAGATACAAAATTACAGCTGGATAGGAGGAATAAGTTCTAGTGTTTTTAAATTGTTAACTATAGTCATCCTACAGGACTAACTTGAGTTGGAAAAATCCAACTTAAGCTAGCCCTGTAGGATGACTATAGTTAACAATAATTTATTATATATGTTCAAATCTAAAGGAGAGGATTTTGAATATTCCCAACACAAATAAATGATACTTGTTTGAGGTAATGCATATGCTAATTACCTGATTTGATCATTACACATTGTATACATGTATCAAAATATCACTGGATAGCACATAAATATATACAATTATTATGTGACAACTAAAAATAAAAGGAGGAAGAAGCCATGCCTGGATCTCTATGCCAGAGGAAAAGCTGATGGGAGGGGAGAGAAATGGGAAGGGAAGAAAACAGGAGGGAAAAGAACTCTTGGCTTTGTATTGCATTTCATATCTGTTTTCAGAGGAGGGAGCGTGCTTCCATGCCTCTCAAAAACACAAATGCCACTGAGACTTATAAGCTGATTACAGGCTCTATTTTTTTCTTTGTTATATTATGGAAAGTTCTGTAGCTTTTGGAGGCCAAACCAGAATCCAAAGTTCTGGAATATGTGTCATTCTTGAAAGAAAATAAAAAATCCACCTCAAGCTAGCCTATTGAGTTATTGGCTAACACAATCCAAAGCAGGGAAAGAGGTCATGAACAATACTTTAGCAAATGGTTGCGATGTTGTTCCAATAAACTTCTGTTTATAAAAGCATTTGGCAGATCAGATTTGTCCCACAGGCCATGGTTCATGACCCCCACTCCAGTCATATGGCATGGGGGTTCATTTCACTGGACCTTTATCTCTCTATCCAATATAAAATTCAGGTAGTTTTACTGCATTTGCAATAGCCAGGTGATTCTATTATAATCTAGCACAGACATAGCAGATGAGCTTTATTTCATCTGTCTCTCCAAACAATTGGTAGAAAAATGCCTATATTGTTCAGAGGATTCTGAGACTGTATTAGGCTAAATAGAAAAATGTGTCATTATCAATTAATAATGTTTAAAATAGGCACAGAAGGGGATGCAGTAGTACATGCATCTTGGTTTTGCCATTTCTGCTTTAGAATGTAGGACTTACATGGACTTATCTTCCTTCACATACAGATTTTCCCACTCTGGGGCCTCAAAAGGTTTTTCTAACTTGATTCTTCTCAAGAGCCTAACAAAAATCCAACGATGGCTAAGGTGTGACCCATTGCAATTGCTCATTTTTCTAATTTTTTTCTTTTTTTTTTTTTTTTTTTTTTTTTTTTTTATTTTTATTTTTTTATTTTTTATTTTTTATTTTTTTTAATTTATTTATTATTATTATACTTTAAGTTGTAGGGTACATGTGCATAACATGCAGGTTTGTTACATATGTATACTTGTGCATGTTGCTGTGCTGCACCCATCAACTCGTCATTTACATCAGGTATAACTCCCAATGCAATCCCTCCCCCCTCCCCCCTCCCCATGATAGGCCCCGGTGTGTGATGTTCCCCTTCCTGAGTCCGAGTGATCTCATTGTTCAGTTCCCACCTATGAGTGAGAACATGCGGTGTTTGGTTTTCTGTTCTTGTGATAGTTTGCTAAGAATGATGGATTCCAGCTGCTTTGTCGAGATGCAGTGTTGCTCTGTTGCCCAGGCTGGAGTGCAGTGGCACAATTTCAGCTCACTGCAACCTCCGCCTCCTGAGTTCAAGCGATTCTCATGCCTCAGCCTCCCAAGTAGCTGGAACTACAAGCGCATGCCACCATGCCAGGCTAAGTTGTATATTTGTAGTGAAGACGGGGTTTCGCCATGTTGGCTGCGCTGGTCTTAAACTCCTGAGCTTACATGATCCCCCTGCCTTGGTCTATCAAAGTGTTGGGATTACAGGCATGAGCCACTGCGCCCAGCCTCTAATGTGTTTTTAAGTTTAGAGCAAAAGTAAGAAGATCACATAAAAATTCTATCAGGTGGACTGAATCAGGATTTCAGAGCTAATTCATATTATGAAATACTTAAATGACATATTGTACTTATTAATTTTTGGAATATGAAATGACTGGCAATGTACTACACTACATATTTTTTAAAGTCTTGCTTCAGTTCTCAATGATTTTGCATATATGTGTATTTACCTGTGCTATACTCTAACTTTTCCAACTAAATTAATTTTTTCCCCTTTTCTTGAGAAGGCCAGAACAATTTTGAAAGCTACCAGGAGGAGAGAGGACACCAAGTAAACTGTTCTAGAGTCATGCCTGTAGATGAACAAGCACCACCTGAGGCTGTGCTAAAAAACAAATGGTGTTCCTTGAAAATATCATCATTGGGAGGCAGTAGGCAGCTGTTAAAATTGGACAGCCGTTGCTCAGTGTCCAAAAAGAAGGAAATTTTAACCATTAGTCTCTCCAACTTGATATTTAATTACCCTGAAAAAGAAGAAAAATATGAAATTTCTCTTCAGAATTCCTTATGAGTCATGCCCAGGTTTTCATAAAACAAATTTATTGCAGTTGTCTTACCAGTAGCTCTGTGAGCAGAGGGTGCAGTAAACCCATGTCTCCTTTTAGCCGGAGTTTGGCTTTCATTGGTACAATAATCAGTTATTTTATTCATTCTTTCCTAAATACAAAATTAAGTAATATATTAAAATCACTTTTAAAACACTTTCTGACTAATTCGATTGGAAAGCTTTCACTTACCAAAAAGCGAGATGTGAGATATGGGAAAAAAGATGGGGTTATAAAAGAAAGAGAAAGAAGAGACAAAGAGGTTAAAATGAGTTCTTAACCTAGGCTGACCTCAGGGAAAATTGTGTAAGTTACTTGAAATTATATGCAAAATCGTGTGTGTGTGTTTGTGTGTGTGTTGTGTGTGTGAACATGTGAGGCATATTTAGGGTTTAAGTATTAGCCTTTCAATTGAGAATCACTGATAAAATTCTTATCCAGAGAGGGTAGACTAAATATGTTCTGGAATTGCTGGGTCCAATCTGTGGACTGGGAAAGAGTAGTGGCAAAGGGAAAATGGATATTAACTAAGGAAAATAGTTTGTACATCATAGGTTTGCCCAGGGGCAGCTCTGATCATGGCTACATGCTTTTAGGTTCTGGAACAATGGCAGCCAAGGCAGGCTTTTCTTGGAAATTGGTGACTTATGACTGCTTCCCTCCTTCTCTGTTGTTAAGCAAACAGTTGGCACACCCTGGAGAGCCCTGACAGTGAACGATAGCCCAAGGACAAGGCACCAGCTGAAAGCCAGCTTGGCTGCAAATTAGAGTATAATGGCAGAGTGGCTTCTGCTGCGAAGCGATTTGCATCAGACCCACCAACAATGCACATTCTGTAAGGCAGGCATTTGTAGGGGAAGGAAATAAGAAACACATCATTTCTAAATAATTTTGAAGAGAATTTGCCAAAGGAAGGGGAGCAGATAAGATGGGGACTCACCTGTTTTTAGGTTATGCTACCTAGAATACTTATAATGCACCCAAGGAAAATTTACATTTCACCTTCAGTAGATCTATATAAAATTCACCTTCGTATGCTTGCTCGTTGCCCCTCCTTCTGTCCTCCCATAGTGCCTTGCTCATAACTCCATTATAGAGCTATATAAATGCAGTGCTTAGGCATATATTTCATTAAGTCATGTATTTATGGTGCTTAGGTATGTTTTCCCAAAGATCAAGTGGTTTCCACTGTGGTTTCCATAACACTCCCGCATCCTAAGAATCCTATATACATAATAAAATCTTTAAATATTTTAACAACTGTACAAATGGGTGAACCTTGTGGGAGAACTCTGATCACAAATGCGCAAGATCAGAGGAGAGATCCAGTATGAGCCAAATGAAATTCTGTGGTAATAGAGACAGAAAATGCTGCAGGATTAAAATAGCAATTAGAAAGAAGCAGTTGGAAAGGGAAGGAAAGAACTATGGTAGAATTTAACAAATAGTACTAATTATCAACATGGAGGAGCATAACACAGGAACATGTGTGGCAACAATCAGCAAGATAATGCATTATACTGGGTATAAGATAAACATATCAATAAATAATACTTTTGCATTAATGTAAGTATAAAGTTCTGCTAGAATGGCATATAGATACATAGTAACTTTGGGTACTTGATATGACCAGTTTCTCTTTTCCATCTGATGGTGAGTTTCATGGAGGTAGAGACTATGTCTTCTTCCTTTTATAATCTCCAATGGTTAGGTCAACCGTTATCATACAGAAGACACCAGGTAAATATTTGTTTAAAAAATGTCTGGCGGCTGGGCGCGGTGGCTCAAGCCTGTAATCCTAGCACCCTGGGAGGCCGAGACGGGCGGATCATGAGGTCAGGAGATCGAGACCATCCTGGCTAATGCGGTGAAACCCCATCTCTACTAAAAAATACAAAAAACTAGCCGGACGAGGTGGCGGGCGCCTGTAGTCCCAGCTACTTGGGAGGCTGAGGCAGCAGAATGGCGTAAACCCGGGAGGCGGAACTTGCAGTGAGCTGAGATCCGGCCATTGCACCCCCGCCTGGGCGACAGAGCGAGACTCCGTCTCAAAAAAAAAAAAAAAAAAAAAAAAAAAAAGTCTGGCATTAAAATTATTTTTTGTAATCAGCCTGATCCTATCCACAGTTCTTCATTTTCCATTCTCTCCATGTCTACATCCTGCCCTACCCATGACGGCCTTATGAATCCATGTTGCAATGCTCTCTGTCTGCTCTTTGCCTTCCCAAATCTGTTCAATACCCATTATATTTCCGTGCAGCTTAAGTCCCACATACTCTGTGAGGTCTCATCTCTCTGCCCCTTGTGTCTGGATTTCCTTCTCCTGTGTGTAAGTTAGAGCTCATAATGTTAATTTTTCACTATTTCATTTGTTGATTTTCCTGCCTGAACTACCAACTCTTTGCCAGGAGGAACCATGCCTCAAAGAGGTAATTTTTTTTTTTTTTTGTTTTGTAATTGAGACCAAGTCTCCCTCTGTCACCCAGGCTGGAGTGCAGTGGCATGATCTCGGCTCACTGCAACCTCTGCCTTCTGGGTTCAAGCGATTCTCCTACCTCAGCCTTCCAAGTAGCCAGGACTGCAGGCGATTGCCCTCACACCCGGCTAATTTTGGTGTTTTTTAGTAGAGATGGGGTTTCATCATGTTGGCTAGGGTGGTCTCAAACTCTTGACCTCAAGTGATCCTCCTGCCTCAGCCTCCCAAGGTGCTGGGATTATAGGAGCGAGTCACCTTTCTGAATTTTCCAGGCAGCCAAGCACACACTGAACACTTGATAGGTAGATATCTGCCTGTAAAATAGGAAGCATGGCTGGAAATGAGGAGGAATCCATTGTTGTGGCCCAAGTAATCTATAAAGGGTCTGAGAGCATGACAAGTGGGTAGGCATCTAGACTCAGAGATTTTTTCAGAGTGTGGGGTAGTTTCCCCATTTTCAGGGAGCTCATGTCTATGGAGGTGATAAAGCAGGAGGCTGGGTCTCTGTATGTAGTATCCTTAGTGAGGAATCACACATTTTGTTAGACTTTTTATTTATTTTCCAATTCAGCAGCTATAGTAACAGAGTCTAAATACTGAAATTATTTGGGTTTCTTTTGTGTGGTTACAATCTTTAGCTTTTCTTTCTCTCTAGGGCACTAATTAGTAGCAAGCAGGTTAATGGTAGGATAGAAGTTTAGTTAGTCAGGTTTCTATCGTTCTAAAACTCCTTTTTTACTGTCTCACCTTTTAGGTGGAAAACTTAAAATAATAATAAAATTGTTTCCATATTTTCATCTGGCATTTACTGCTTTGACAGCATTTTTAGTACATCAAATACAAACGATAATAAATTTGATCTATGCATTATGCTAGCTTTTCATCTTTTTCTGTGGGTTTTCAAAGGAATTCAGCTTATAAGTTCATAGATTAGAGTTCATTAAAAAGAGAGAGTGAATTATTCTTGTCTTTGTTAATTAAAATAATAAAACAAACTAAAAACCTGCTGTATTAATTCTAACTTTTCTGTCCTGTGAACTCTGCTCTGGGAATGACAAAGACTTTACCTTCCTGAAATTGTAGAATAGTTCTCTATAGTTAAGCAATGATGTAGTATTCTTTAATCTTGTTTTCCATGAAAACATCTAATAGTCTACTGGAAGAATAAAGAAAGGCAAGATTCAAGATCTACCCCAGTTTGATAGTATTGTTCTATGTGGTGGTGGCTTACTAATAGCTTTATTATTAAACCATGTAAGCAAAAGAAAGCACTACAGCTTAGCGGGAACTCAGACGGATCTGCTTTCAGCATGTAACTAAACCAGTGTGTAGAAACAAGTAATTAAAAAGACACAAAGCCCGTAATCAATTGTGCACCGGTTATCTTTGATTGCTCTTGCAAAGGACAAATTACACACAAGCCTCTTGCAAGTCTGAAGAAAAAGAGGTCCTATTATCTTCTTTTTGAAATCATTCCTCTGCACAGACAAGGGCATCCCTATTCCAGATCTCTTGGTTTAATTAAAACGACGCAAACATCAGATGATGTTGCAGCATATCGAATGTTTCCCTGTCAGTGCAACGGGTGAAAGAGGGAGGGGGGAGAGAGGGAGTGAGACATAGGGGTGGGGGTTGGTTGGAAGAATTTCTTTTCCATAAAGACTGGCCTTTTTCACTCTGACCATCTGTTTTCTCATGGTGAAAAGCCCCATTGCTGGTATCCTGGCATAGCTTTGCATGTCTTTGTGCTTGAGGGACATTCAATCTTGCATCTGATACACGCTGATCTGTGACACTTCCTAACAAATGAGGCTTTGTTCAAACAAAGAGACTCCCTGATAGGAACTGTAAACTTGGAGCTTGATATCCTGTAGAAAAGGCAGGCTATGGCTGAGCTGGCACAGGAAATGCTCTCTGTAATGCAACAGAGCTGAAGGAGGTCACACCCCGTGCACACATACACTCTTTCAGATCTTCCCAGGCCTCCTCTCATCTCTGTCTCCTCTTCAGACAGGGCAGCTCCAAGAACACAGCTGCATTTGGACCTGGGAGAATGCAACCCATCTCCATTACAGGCTGAAGCTTACTCTTCATAATCATGCATCTATTTGTATAGCTTCTTCATTTTACAAAGCATTCTTGAAATCATTAATCCCTTTGATACAATAACTTCATAAGGTCCCAAGGTGATCTCACTGAAGACAATTATTTTGTGACCACTAATGCCAACTGCTGCTTATTTCTTGTCTCTTGCTTTTGTATCTTCTTTCCATTCTCGGTCTCTCTGTCTCTCTCCTCTCCCTTCCTTCTCCCCAATTAATGATCTTAAATTTGGGGCTCTCAACTTCAAATTCATCTATCTTTTCACCGTAAGATGTTTAGGTGGTCCCTCAGTTTTTAGACATGGGTGCGGAATAGAAAATGTGTAATTTGCTGCTGAATCATAGATTGTGATTTGGGGAAAGTGGCAGAGAAGGCCCTTACTCAGAAAAATACGACTTGATATTTCAAGATACGATTTAGAATCCTGTTAGAATGTAAGCTTCCTTTGAAAGAATGTCACTTAAAAAAAGTGTGCTGTTTCCTCTCCTTGGCCCCTCCTGCACACTAGGGACGTGGCTGAGAGGGACCTTCTAACGCAGCCATTCTCTGCTTTCCCTAGGCAGAGTTGATTATTGCTTCCTTTGTGTTCCCACCCCTGTTTGCTCTTAACTCAGTGCCATTATGTAGCACGTTGTAGTCTGAGCTATTTGTTTATGTATCTATCTCCCCTACTAACCTGTGAACCACCATGTAGGAGTTGTATATTTATTATTCATTCTTGTGAATTTCCAGTATTTCACCAAGTGCCTGACCCGTAATAGGCTCCCAGTAACAGTATGTTGAATAAATAAATTTTATTGGATAAACATTGATATAGGTGGGAGGGAAGAAACAGGAAAAAAAAAAGAACAGAATAGGGAAAACTGACTTCACTCACATCTATAAATTTTTCCTTGGCCTGGACCTGTTATTTGACTTCCTGTCCCTTACCACTTCAACATTGCAAAGTAGTGTTTGAGTCAAGAATTATCTTAGATGCAGCTTCTCAGTTTTCGGGACTAATACTTTAAGAAAAAACAAACAAACAACAAAACAAAAAAAGATACTTGAATTGCAGAGAACTTAAGTAATATTTCAAAGTTATGTTTTTTATTACCTACTAGACCTATTATCAAACAAATATAAAGGTTTTGGGGCCCAATAAGGCCCTGGAGATACAGGAAAGAAAATTTGTCCAGTGGAGCACTTTAACATGGAAATGTTATAGGGAGGGCAGTGAGCTGCTGAAAGGAGAATGGCTACACAGACTTTCAATCTCACTTTTCACCTGGCTTGCTCAACCATTTATACCATGATTTATCTTTTCTGAACCTCGATTTGTGAAATGAGAATATTAATGCTGGCATGCCTAAATAGGATTTTATGAGGATTAACTAAACGTGATTGTGAAATATTTTCGGAACATAAAGTACTGGATGAAACAATTAATTTTCATAATTTTGAGATCAGAGAGGATTTCATAGGGTAATATTGTGTGCCAAGTTGCAATTGTATTGCATTTTTAAGGGAGGTGGCTCAAACTCACTTCATTGCATTTCTAATCCCTTTTTTGTATAGCTGGTAAAAATATGACAGGAAATTGATTAATTAAAGTTTGGTAGCACATTGGAATTTACTCAAAAACAGCTTCTAAGTAAGAGTAGTCCACGGTCAATGGGTAGAGTAACTGTACTTGCCTTGTTACGGCCAGTTTGAATGTCACCATGTAAAACCCAGGAAAGGCTCACAAAGACAACAGGAATGAAACAACCTTGGCTGTTGTCATTCTGGTTACTCATTCAATCAAAGGTAACCAATAATTGAATCGATAAGTGATTGCCAAAATACGCAGCTTTTGTTGATGCTGTTATTTAAAGTAAGGTATCAAAAGAATTGATTCTGCTATCAGAGAAATGAGCACAACCAATGGATCTAGAATTTGACGTTCAACCTGCTGCAATGCCAGAAACAACTTCAAAAGGAGTTCTTATTTATTTTATTTTATTTTATTTTATTTTATTTCTTTATTTATACTTTTTTTTAAACTTGTATTTTAAGTTCCAGGGTACATGAGCAGGATGTGCAGGTTTGTTACAGAGGTAAACGTGTGCCATGGTGGTTTGCTGCACAAGTCAACCTATCACCTAGGTATTAAGTCCAGCATCCATTAAACATTCTTCCTGATGCTACCCCTCCCCCAACAGCCCCAATAGGCCCCAGTGTATGTTATTCCCCTCCATGTGTCCGTGTGTTCTCATTGTTCGGCTCCCACTTATAAGTGAGAAATGTATTTGGTTTTCTGTTCCTGTGTTAGTTTGCTGAGGATAATGGCTTCCAGCTCCATCTATGTCCTTGCAAAAGACATGATCTCATTCCTTTTTATGGCTGCATAGTATTCCATGGTGTATATAGATCACATTTTCTTTATACAGTCTATCACTGATGGGCATTTAGGTTAATTCCATGTCTTTGCTATTTTGAATAGTGCAGCAATTAACATACATGTGCATGTATCTTTATAATAGAAGGATTTATATTTGTGTATATACCTAGCAATGGGATTGCTGGGTCAAATGGTATTTCTGCCTCTAGATCTTTGAGGAATCACCACACTGTCTTCCACAATGGTTGAACTAATTTACACTCCTGCCAACAGTGTAGGAGTGTTCCTTTTTCTCCACAAAAGATTATGCCGTGAAATCACAACGTTAGTTTATCATCTCAGGGAAGTAGCAATAAATTTAATGTGAACCTACTAAGCATGATTCTGTTTAAAGCAATAGCTAATATGAATACGGTGCTGCCTTTTCATTTAGTGAGTTCTTTGCTATGTTTTGTTGCATCAATGTTCCTAAAATGTCTCATTTAGAAGATAGGAAAGGTGTTCATAATTGTAAAGTAAAATGAGGAGAGTGAGGCCTGCCACATAAGTGACATCTTCCCCCATCCCATGCAATTGTTTTCCCTTGGTATCAATGGAGATCTATGTTCTGATTAAGAATGCCAAATTTTCCAAACTTGTTTAATCTCATGTGAAGGGATGTTTTTAAAATCAGTTGAGCGGTGGGAACAATTCTCCCAGCACTTTCAAGAACATATATTGATTTTTTCCTTCATTTTATTTTTCAGATTTCTTCCCTCTTTTCCATTCTTATTGTCAGCCCTGAAGGCCAAATCTTTATCACTTAACTTACTAGAAAAATAGTTCTCAATCTTGGCAGCACAATAAAATCTCTCTGGAAGCTTTAAAAAATACTGACATCTGAGTTGGAATCTCAGAGATTCTGATGTAATTGGTCTGGGATGGGTCCTGAGTGTTGAGATATTGAAAGAGCCCCTGGTGATTCTAAAGTGTGGCTAAGGAATGGAACCAATGACCATGAGCTCTCCTCTGCCCAGTCCATCCTGCAAACCACTCACTTAGTTTTAACTTGATAGCCATTATAACTGGCTCCTCCTTGGTCTTACTGCAGTCTTACTAAAAGTACATCTCACCTCCATTTTTCTCATTGTTATTTTCTGTCTTAATAGAGACATTTAATCATAAATGTTTGGAAATAGGAGTCGAATAGATGATAAATTTAATGAAATTCCAATGCTAGATAAATATTTTCCCAACAATGCTTCAATCATTTTAATCATTCAAAAATTCTTTAAACTTCTCTATTGCTAAGTTCCAAAACTCTTTGACCTAGTATTTAATATTTTTGTAAAATGTTAAGGCTCATTTTATTTTTCAGACTTACATAGACCACTGTTGCTCTTTCTGTATCCCATACTTTACTAAAATGAGCTACTTGCTCTTCCTGCAACGTGCCTCACAGTACCCTATCTCTGTGCCTCTTCTTTTACTTTTCCCTCTACTGAGAATGCCTTGAACCAACTCCAACTCCTTAAATATAAACCATTTCTAATGTGCCAATTAATATTCCACTTTCCTTAATCAAACTTCAGTTTTGATGAAAATGGGGGTACTTCCTCCTTTATTTCAACCCCTTAAAACTCTTCCTTCTATGTTATATGCTTACTCTATGATGACTTATCTATTTTATTCTTTTCCCTTCCTTTCTTCCACTCTACTGAAGGCTCCTCAAGGTCCAAAACCAAGGCTATCTCTTCTGGTGAAGGCTGTTTTAGAGTCAGATTTTGTCTTTGAGTCCTGATTCTACCTTTACTAGATATGTCAATTACTTTTCTCTCTGGGTTTTGCTTTCTTGTATTTTAAATGGGGAATTAATATCACATTGTTCACAGAGTTATGGGGCAAATTAAATGAGTTATTCCATGGAATGTACTTAGAAAACTGCCCTGCACAAAGTGAGCACCTTCTAAATGTCAGCTATTTTTATTAGCTTGCTTTAACAGAGGCTAGGGTAATATCTTGTATATTTTAAGGACTTAAAATATTTGTTAAACGCAAAATTCTTTGGTACTTGGAAAGATTCCAAATGCCCAAACTATACATATTTGATAGCTTATAATTTAAAAATCATTTTTATAGCTACTTGCAGGAGGATGTGGGTCAAAGTGACCTGATATTTTGTTTGAAAAAAATGGAAAACATAATTTCTGACAGGTTTGGTATCTTGTGTTGAAAATCTTCAGTTCCACAGTTAGTGCTAGAGATTCACCTCTGTGAAATGTCCAAACTGTCAATTATGGTGATTTATTGTGTGCTGATTTCCACAGGCATTAAAAAAATAGTTGACTATCCAGAAGCGATTGAAATTCTTAGCTTAAAACAGGTATGTGCAAAGAAACTCAATAGGCAAATTATGTATTCTGGGAACAGAACGTCTCGATATAGATTCCATTTAATAATATACACTTCACAGGTCTTTGGAGATAAGACTATAAATATGACTGTCAGATTTAACCAATAAATATTTTAACACCAGCACATCTTAAACTCATATCCATTTATGTCTCCGATGTCATAAAATTGAATTGACGTTTTGTTTTCCAAGACTGAAGAAAAGAATAATTAAAATGAAGTCACTAATGTTGTGTGACTGTACAATCAGTTATTGGGGGTTTTCCCCCTTCTATGTTGACTTTTGAAGTGTTTGAAGTGACTTTTTTGAAATTAATAATTAATCTTTTCAAGGTGTTCTTTTTGCAGTTGGTGAGGGCGGTCAATGTTAAGGGAAAACAGATAAGAACAGAGGACAAGTTCTGACTGACCAAGGTGGTGTGTTTGCAAGAGAATAAAACACTCCATAGATTGGACTGCTTGGTACTTGCCTCCCGGTTGTAAATAGGGTCTTGTCTTCAGCCATTTCCCAGGAAACCTTGTCAAGGAATTAACTCTGGAGATATTTATGTGAATAAAGTATAATAGTGAAGGTTTGAAGTAACAGTTTACAGCTACCAAAAATGAGATAGAGACAGAATAGTAGAATTATGAAAGACTCTTCAGGGCAACACTGAAAATAGTTTATCTTCTAATAGTCACATGCTGAGAACGGCACTTGGGAATTTATTACATGTTTTCAGTTTCTTCATTTTCACCTGTTTCTGGCTTTCCAAACTCTATTTGTTCATAGAATTTATGGCTTGTATTACATTCAAATCAATGGAAGATCAAGCATTTGTATTCCTAGAAGAAACTGTATTTCTTTCTCATACCTCATATGAGCTTATTATGTGCCAGGCAATGTGCTCTAAGTTTTACATGTTATTACTAATTTAATCCTCACAACAACCCTAAGAAATAGATGCTATTATTATCCCCATTTTATGCATGAAGTAACTGAGGCTCAGAAAGATTAAATACCTTGCTTAAGGCGACAGAACAGGTCAGGAATTAAAGTCACCCTTTCTGATTCTGGAGGCCAGGCTTATACCCTCTAAGTTATGCTGCTTCAGAATGAAAGACACAGCCATCACAATAGCAATCAGAGCATGTTCTCACTGCAGTTTCGGCATTTTGCTTTTGTTGTTTTAGAGAAGAGATAATGGTGTTAACCTGGCACAGGAGGAAAGGAATCAATCCAAAATGCAGCAAAAGCACACCAGGGGTTTGAATTGACTGTAAAGTTAGAGCAAAAGCTTCAAAGTGTTCTGGTCCTGGGCCTGCACTGATCTACTGAGTGAGCAGCTGATGGCTCAGAGAAAGGCGTACAGTGAGTTTTGAGGTGCAGTTTAATAATGAAAAAAAGGCAAAAGTAAAATAAATAGAAGAGAGAGCACTAGGGCCCTTGTGTTACAACAGGAAATGGTTTCCCAAAATGCCGTTGTGCTTCTCTAACCTTCTCTGAGCAGTAAAAATATTCTAAGGATATTCTACAGAAGCCACCTGTTTGGATGCCTCTATTTAAATACTGATTCCGCAACTAACTGACTTTACAGCTTTGGTCCAAGTATTAAATTTCTTTTAATCACAGTTTGCCCATTGGTGGGACAGATATAGTAATAGTATCTACCTCAGGGTTATTATGAGAATTACAGAAGATAATCTACATGAAGTACTCCAGTACAGTGAATGTTCAGTAATGTTTTTTGTCCTTTTTTCTCTCCTGTGACATATGATGGATCACAATTTTGTCTGCTACAATTATTTATTCAGTTTCCACTGGCTGGATGCTGGGATATACAAAATATAGTCCCTGCTCTGGGGACCCTAAAAGATAAGCATGAACCAGACACAGTAGCCCATACATGCAAATACTTTGTGATAAGATATGCATTGTATATATTTTTACAGATCAGTAAGTGAAACACAAGTATTGCAACAATTTATAATCAATTTCCCAGGGCAAAAAGTATAGTTTTTACAGATATATAACATAATAAGATACACTAAGTTTGCATATTTATACATTTAATTATGCATCAATTAATAAGATGCATTAATGGGGAGATGTTGGCCAAAGTGTACAAACTTTCAGTTATGAGATAAATAAATTCTGGAGTCCTAATGTATAGCATGGTGACTATGATTAATTAATAATAAAGTATTACATACTTGAAACTTGCTAAGAGAGTAGATCTTAAGTATGCTCACCCTGCCCCCATGCACAAAGATAACTATGTGAAGTTAGGAATGTGTTAATTAGCTTGATCATAGTAATCATTTCATAAAATATACATATATCACAAAATCATGTTGCATACCCTAAACATATATAATTTTTATTTGTCTATTATACCAGGATAAAGTTGGGAAAAAAAAGAGATACATTCACTGTTATCTGCCCTGTATGTCTCTGTGACCTGCCCGGAAGTTTGGTGGGTCTTGCTAGGCAGAGGATTCGGCACCCACGTTCAGTGCACTGGATACCTTGCAGGCCAGGCACAGGAGGAATTGGTCCAAGAGACCTGCAAAGGTCTTCTTGATTTTGCCCAAAGGATATCAAACATCCAGTATAAAGGAGAGGCATGATGGAAAAAAAGGTTTTACACAGTTTCCTTAATTATAGTAATAGGATGGTGTTGAAGGATGAAATCATAATTCCTAAAGTAGTATGTCATAAAGCTTCTTTGAATTGTACTTTTTTAAAAAAAGCTTTAGTTTGTATATGCCAATCTGTTATAATGTTTCACAAGAAAACATGACAAATGAATTTTAAATATTTAATATTAATACCAAATTTGTAGGGTAGCATACACTTCTGTTGCCTCCTGTCCCATCCTTTGGCCAACCTCTCATTTTAGCCACAGCTGCAGGGCACAGTTTTATGAACTCTTAGCTTCAGCTGAGAGCATCCTGTACTAAATCTCTTGATGTATCCTCCCATTTTCTACTAGAGATCCTTTCCACAGCCATAGCTCCTGCTCAGCCCATGGATATGCCTAGGCCAGGAATACACTGGCCATTAATGCACCAGTGGGGCTGGTGTGTGTCCATCCTTCTGACGAACAATTATGGGGCACACTAACACATTTTTTTTTTTTTTTGTAAGATGGAGTCTCTGTCGCCAGGCTGGAGTGCAGTGGCACAATCTTGGCTCATTGAAACCTCTGCCTCCCGGGTTCAAGCAATTCCCCTGCCTCAGCCTCCCGAGTAGCTGGGACTACAGGCATGCCACCACACCAGGCTAATTTTTTTTTCTTTTTTGTATTTTAGTGGAGATGGGGTTTCACCATGTTGGCCAGGATGGTCTCGATCTCCTGACCTTGTGATCCACCCGCCTCGGCTTCCCAAAGTGCTGGGTAGCACATTTTTATATTGATTTTTACCCCCTTCCCTCTTTTAATCTGCTTGCTCCATTACTCCTGTTTTGGGGGTCACCCCTAAGTAGATAGTCTGCATTTAGTCTTAGAGTCTCCATTGAGAGAACTCATGGTAAGACATAAAAATTTAACAGCTAAGTGAGTTTATCACCTCAAGTCAGTTAAATAAACCAAGTAAAGAGAAATGGGCAAATTAGAAAATCTGTGCATTTGACTCAGTTATGGAGACTACAAATTGGGATCATCAATGGAATCTCCATTTAGGCCAATATCATCATACAGATGTGTATGATAGCAAACCTCTTACATAAGAACACTGGTACAGAGCATTTCAACTTCTAGGAAAAGCCTTTTAAGGTAACTCACCTTTCTAAGACATGTTCATTAACTACATGTTTCCATAAGAAGAGCAGAGACATTTTGTCTTAAATACATGAGGAGAAAATTGAAACTCATATTTTTGTCTCAATAAACAATTTAAAGTCATAACTGAAGCTGTGCTAAAAGAACTTAAAGACATAAGAACCACTTTCACTTAGTTTAAATCAATAAGACCAACATAATAGCCTCATTCTTCTTTGGCTAGTTTATGACAGCTGCTTGTGTTAGAATGTCAATGAAAGCCTGCGACAGCAATATAAATGCTATCTTATTGATTGTGACATAAGCTTTGAGCTGATTCAAAGGGAAATACACAGTGCAAAGTATCATTCTTATCATTTTATAATCATTATAAAAAATCACAATGATTTTCACTAGCAAAGGTGTTTACACCGTTGTGCATGAAACTGATGAGTATATAACCCAAACTGTTGCAAAAAGCAGACGTTATAGGTATGGCAAATACACCTTCTCAGAATTAAGAGAACAGTAAAATGTGAGGATCATTTCTGAAAAATGGTCTATATACTTTTGCATCTTTAAATTTGAAGTTCTTAGTGAACATGGTTATACTTGAGTTCTAAGTTAACATTGGTTAGCTAAAAGTTTTCACTTTAGATTCATTTGCTGGTTTTCTTTCTTTCAGGTGTAAATATATGTCAGTTATGAAATGTATAGTGTATTTTAGATTATCTGTGACTCTAAGTAAGCCCTATGCCAACTCTTATAAATGGCAGTCAATCCTTTTGCTTTTGCAGTTTTAGGGGAACATTATCAGAAGAAAATTAAAGAGACCCTAGATAATTTGATTTCGTGAAATTTCTACCAGAAAAGAGTCAGAAACTGGATTTGCCCAAAAGTCGTTGAAGTTCCTTCAAGTAAATTAGCAGAAGAGAAGTCCTTCCCTGAGTGTTATTGGAAATCTGGTTAGTGTTATGAAGCTGTCATTGCTGTTAAAAGTTGCTGGAGAACTATGTTCATTCTCCATATTTGGTAGCTATTTGAGAATTTGTCTGAGTGTTGTTTATGAAATGGGAATGTTTAAGGTAGGGAAGTTGACAGGAAATTACTGTGTGACAAATGATCTGAGAATTGGTAAGTGTTGTACTTCTGTTCAATTCAGACGTCTCTGCTGTATACAAATGGCAGTGTGTATAATAGCATGTCTCTTAAATGGGTAGGTTGATTTGTCTTATAAATTATGATTGACATTGTTCATTAATATTCCTGGTCCTCTAATCCTTCTGGGAGAATAGGAGGGTTGCATGTCTTTGTCCCATTGAAGTTAGACAAACATGTCATATGCCCTAACCAAGAAAGTGAGAGCAAAGTGACTGGTGGCACTTCTGAGCTAAAGCACAGAAGAGCATGTGCACAATTTCCTTTATTCCCTTTGCCACCCTGCTGAAACCTGGAGGCTCTTGTGAGATTGCAGCTGCATGGGAAGTAGAGGCTTTGTCCACTTGGGCCTCTGAGTGACTGCCATAAACCAAGATTTTCTGTTGTCTTATGTGGGTTGTGTACATGAGAAATCAACTTTTACTCTGTTAAATCATGAAAAGGTTGATGTTTTTCATTAATGCATATAAGCTAGCACATCCAGACTTACACATAAGATTAATTAATTAATTAATTAATTATTACACATTGAAAGTGATGGCAGAAACCACAATTACTTTCGCACCAACCCAAATATTTTAAAAGGCACTATTTATATGAATCAGCTCCCTGGGACTAGAAATAGCTCTTATACATAGAATATATTTGTGTAATATTTAACCTACTGTAACTCTACCTTTAGTAAGTCTGTCTTGTGTGCAACATCCGTGTTTATGGCAAGATAACATCCCAGGATAGAATAAAACCCATCAGTGGCTGTATCAGTGGTGGAAACATAGTAGACACTCAGAAAACATTTCTTGAACTGAGTTAGGTTATCAGAAAGCAAGTGTGTAAGAAAGAGGCTTTTGGCCACAAACCACATTAGAGAAAGAAATGCAGGAGAGAAAACAAAATCATGAAGAGATAAAGAAAGCAGAGTAAGCTTCAGGGTTTTTACATAGCCAGAGCATGGGTAGGTTCAGGCCAGAAAAATGGGAACACATTGATGGAGTGAACCCAAAATTTGTGGAAAGATAAACCTGGTTGTGCAGTTTTTCAAAGGAGTTTTAGAACTTAGGCTGTGTCTCTAGATATCAAAAGTTTGATTAAGTTTCATATTGGTTTTATAGCCCTCATGGACTTTTTGTCAAATTGATTGTGTTACATAGACAGAATGATTTTGTTTTTATTTTCTTAGAGAGTTGTGTGTCATATCTAATCATATGTCTTATCTCACATAGGTTAGTAGTGATTTTTATGGTAAGAAAAGCTTTGTTTTTCAATATCATAAACATTTATAGAATTCATAATAATATAAACTTTTGTCTTTCTCCTTTCCCACTTGTAATTTTTTAGTGCTCATATTCCCTGCAAGAGTGATGCTTCATGGGGGGTAGAAATGATACTAGTCTTCACCATGGAATTCTCATTATTGCCACAATGATTGTACACAGTAGACGTTAAATATCTTTTGAATGAGTTGATAAATATATATATCAAGCTTCTAAGCTCCTCTTCGGCATGGTTCTACTTCATCTGTCTATTCTTATTTCCATTAGACCCTACCACATACCACCTTACACTCTGGCCTGCACATAAGCATCATCCTATCTTTGTTCTTTGAGTTACTTGATTTCCTTCCTCAATACGTTTCATCTCTCTGCCTAATATTAAAAGCTAACTTTTATGACTAAATCATTTGCATTTGTTATCCCATTTTCTAAAACAAAACAAAAAATAAAACAATCAGGTAGGTACTATAATTAACACCATTTACAAATGAATAAGGCTTAGAAAGCTAAGCTATCTTACTGCTGTCAGCCCCATAGCACCCCAGCCACACAGCTGCTGATGTCTGCTTCATTACAGAACCATTGCTCCTAACCACCTTTTGTACATTCTTCAAGCCTCAGTTCAAACACTACTTCCTCCATAAAGCTTTCTTTTATTACATTGATCTTTACTAATCTCTACTTTGTCCCAAACACCTGTTAAACTTAAAGTCAGCACCACATTGCTCACCCTCGATCGTTCGGTATAAGTTCATGTGTATTAATTTTATCTGTCCCATTAGATCTTACAGTCCTGAATAGAAATTGAGCCCTATTTATTTTGTATTATTCCATTATGTCTAGCAAAGTAGAGATGATTAAGAAAAACTTCCTAGTTAATGGATTGATAAAGAATAAAGTAATGTTACAATTGCAAAATTTATCCCAGAATTTTCATCTAGAATTTTTCTACAAGGCTGGAGTCTGACAAAGACCTAGCTATTTCTTTTGATATCTTTCATTTTAAAAAAAGTTTAGTTTACTTCCTGCCACTCAGAAACTTAAAACCATATCTTCAGATTTGGGATTGTTAGAAATAGCCTTTTGAAGATGAGATGAAAACTGTTATTTTCAGTCATTAAAAATGTTTAAGAACAAAGGAATCATGTGACAACTTGTGACTAATGCAATCAGAGAAGCCAGAGATTGGGATGTTTATTTTTACACATTGGGAAGGAAAAAGTAAGGATCAGCCTCTAAGTTTGACACCTCAAATGAGCTCAGTGGTTTTGCATCATATCACATGGAAATAAAGCCTCTCTTCATGCCCCCATAGAAGTAGGCAGAGACACAGAAGAAGGCCCCAGGCCAGAGCTGTGAATGCAAACTGGATCTAAGCCTTAATAACTAAATCCAACCGCATAAACAACTCAAAACAAGTGAAGAAGTGCCAAACTTGTCCTTGTGAGTTTCCTTGTAAATTAAAAATAAACTGGAACAATTATGTATTCAGATTATGGAAAAGTAGTGACATTGAAACTGATTTAAGTAAATGATTCATGATTCCCAGATACCTAAAACTACTACAAAATTAAATTTATCTTGTGCAAAAGGAAAAACAAAATACATGGAGCCCTTGGTTAGGTTTGATATTCTTCAAAGGCATTACAAGATATTCCAAAATGTCAACTTAAATCATGGATTCAAACTTAGACTAAGAACAAACAGCAGTCATTACCTAAGTCTCTCTTGTGGCCTATGCAAAACCACCTCACTACTTAAGTTCATTTCCAATGCAAATATGTCACCAGCATTTAGTGGCAGGGTTGCTGTGTGTGTTCACGCACAATTGGGCAAATGAGAATCAAGAAATTCACAAATGGGCCATCTGGGTTTCACACAGAATCTCCCCTGCCCCCACTATGTTAAAGCAACACTACTTCCTCCTACTGATCAGGTTCAGTTACCCTTGCTATGTTGTGGGGATTCAATGTTTGTGGATCAGGCACTGTGTCAGTACCTGGATAGCGAGGATCTGTGGGCAGAAGAAACAAACTCTCATGTCCAGAGAGGGATTTTCTCTTTTTTTTTTTAACTTTTATTTTAGGTTCAGGGGTACATGTGCAGGTTTGTTATATAGGTAAATTGAATGTCACAGGGGTTTGGTGTACTCAGGTAATACGTGTAGTATCCAATAGGTAGTTTTTGATCCTTTCCCTCCTCCCATCTCCACCCTCAAGTAGGCCCTGGTGTCTGTTGTACTCTTTTTTGTGTCCATGTATACTCAATGTTTAGCTCTTACTTACAAGTGAGAAAATGTGATATTTGATTTTCTGTTCCTGTGTTAGTTCACTGAAGATAGTGGCTACTAGCTCCAACTGTGTTGTTGCAAAGGACATGATCTCATTTTTTTCTGCTGTGTAGTATTCCATGGTATATATTTACTACATTAAAATTTTTTTTCCATAAGTTATTGGGGTACAGATGGTATTTGGTTACGTGAGTAAGTTCTTTAGTGGTGATCTATGAAATTTTGGTGCATGCATCACCCGAGCAGTACACACTGTACCATATTTGTAGTCTTTTATCCCTCACTCCCCTTCCACTCTTCCCCACAAGTCCCCAAAGTCCATTGTATCATTCTTATGCCTTTGCGTCCTCATAGCTTAGCTTCCATGTATCACTGAGAACATATGATGTTTGGTTTTCCATTCCTGAGTTACTTCACTGAGAATAATGGTCTCCAATCTCATCCAGGTCATTGCAAATGCTGTTAATTATTTTTTATGACTGTTAATTATTTTTATTCTCTTTTAATTCCTTTTTATGGCTGTGTAATATTCATATATATATGTGATATATACATATATATATGTGATATATACATATATATATATACACACACACACACACCACAGTTTCTTTGTCTACTTGTTGATTGATGGTCATTTGGGTTGGTTCCATGATTTTGCAATTGTGAATTATGCTGCTATAAACATGTGTGTGCAAGTGTCTTGGAAACAACCCAAATGCCCATCAGTGATAGACTGGATAAAGAAAATGTGGTACATATATACCATGGAATACTATGCAGCCATAAAAAGAATGAGATCATGTCCTTTGCAGGGACATGGATGAAGCTGGAAGCCATCATTCTCAGCAAACTAACCCAGATGATCATGTGATTTTTGTTTTTAATTCTGTTTATGTGGTGTATCACATTTATTGACTTGCATATGTTAAAACATCCCTGAATCCGCAATATGATCTCTTGATCATGTTGGGTTATCTTTTTGATATGTTGTTGGATTCAGTTAGCTAGTATATTATTAAGGATTTTAGCATTTATGTTTATCAAAAATATCTGTCTATAGTTTTCTTTTTTTGGTTATGTCCTTTCCTGGTTTTGATATTAGGGTGATGCTGGCTTCATAAAATGAATTAGGGAGGGTTCCTTCTTTATCTTGTGGAACAGTGTCAAAAGGATTGGTACCAATTCTCCTTTGAATGTCTGGTAGAATTCTGCTGTGAATCTGTTTGGTCCTGGATGTTTTTGTTGTTGGTAAGTTTTAAACTGGCATCTCAATCTCACTGCTTGTTTTTGGTCTGTTCAAGGTATCTAATTCTTCCTGATTTAAGCTAGGAGGGTTGTATTTTTTTAGGAATTTATCCATCTCTTCTAGGTTTTCCAGTTTTTGTGTGTGAAGGTGTTCATAGTAGGCTTGAATGATCTTTTGTATTTTAGTGGTGTCTGTTGTAACAGCTCCTGTTTCGTTTCGTAGTGAGTTTATTTGGATTTTCTCTCTTCTTTTCTTGGTTAATCTTGCTAATGGTCTATCAATTTTTGATGTAGGCATTAAGGGCTATAAACTTTCCTTTTAGCACTGCCATTGCTGTATCCCAGAGGTTTCGATAGGTTGTGTCATTATTGTCTTTCAGTTCAAATACTTTTTAAATTTCTATCTTGATTTCATTTTTGACCCAATGCTCATTCAGGAGTAGGTTATTTAATTTCCATGTATTTGAATAATATTGAAGGTTCCTTTTGGAGTAGATTTCCAGTTTTATTCCACTGTGGTCTGAGAGAGTGCTTGGTATAGTTTCAATTTTCTTAAATTCACTGAGACTTGTTTTGGGGCCTATCATATGGTCTATCTTGGAGAAAGTTCCATGCACTGTTGAATAGAATGTGTATCCTGCGGTTGTTGGATGAAATGTTCTCTATATAACTGTTAAGTCCATTTGTTCTAAAGTATAGTTTAAATCCATTGTTTCTTTGTTGACTTTCTGTCTTGATGACTTGTGTAGTGCTGTCAGTGGAGTACTAAAGTCCCCAACTATTATGTTGCTATCTCATTTCTTAGGTCTGTTAGTAATTGTTTATAAATTTGGAAGCTCCAGTGTTAAGGGCATATATGTTTAGGATTGTGATATATTCCTATTGGACAACGCCTTTTACCACTATATAATGTCCCTCTTTGTCTCTTTTAACTGCTATTGCTTTAAAGTTTGTTTTGTCTGATATAAGAATAGCTACCCTTGCTTGCTTTTGTTGTGCATTTGCATAAAATGCCTTTTTCCACCCCTTTACTTTAAGTTTATATGAGTCCTTATGTGTTGGGTGAGTCTCCTGAAGGCAGCAGATGATTGGTTGGTGGGTTCTTATCTGTTCTGTGGCTCTGTAGCTTTTAAATGGAGCATTTAGGCCATTTACATTCCATGTTAGTATTTAAATGTGAGGTACCCTTGCATTCATCATGTTTTTTGTTGCTGGTGTACTTTTTGTTTGTTTGTTTGTTTTTGCTTTTTAACTTGTATTTTTGTTTTATAGGTCCTGTGTGATTTGTGCTTTAAAGAGGTTCTGTTTCTATGTGTTTCCAGGATTTGTTTCAAGATTTAGAGCTCCTTTTAGCAGTTCTTGTAGTGGTGGCTTGGTAATGGTGAATTCACGCAGCATTTGTTTGTAAAAGACCGTATCTCTCCTTCATATATGATGCTTAGTTTTGCTAGATATAAAATTCTTGACTGAAAATAGTTTTGTTTGAGGAGGCTGAAGATAGGGCCCCAACCCCTTCCAGCTTGTAGGATTTCAGCTGAGAAATCTGCTGTTAATCTGATAGGTTTTCCTTATAGGTTACCTGGTGCTTCTGTCTCACAGCTCTTAAGATTCTTTCCTTTGTCTTAACTTTGGATAACCTGATGACAATGTGCCTAGGTAAAGATCTTTGTGCGATGAATTTCCCAGATTTTGTTTGAGCTTCTTGTATTTGGATGTCTAGGTCTCTAGCAAGGCTGGGGAAGTTTTCCTCGATTATTCCCCCAAATATGTTTTCCAAGCTTTTAAAATTCTCTTCCTCCTCAGGAACACCAATTATTCTCAGGTTTGGTCGTTTAACATAATCCCAGACTTCTTGGAGGTTTTGTTCATATTTTCTTATTCTTTTTTCTTCATCTTTGTTGGATTGGGTTAATTTAAAGACCTTGTCTTTGAGGTCTGAATTTCTTTCTTCTACTTGTTCAATTCTATTGCTGAGACTTTCCAAAGCATTTCACATTTTTAAAGTGTGTCCAAAGTTTCCTAAATTTTTGATTATTTTTTCTTTAAGCTACCTCTTTCATTAAATATTTCTCCCTCCACTTCTTGTATCATTTTTTGGATTTCCTTGCATCGGGCTTTGCCTTTCTTTGGTTCCTCCCTGATTAGCTTAATAACTAACCTGAATTCTTTTTCAGATAAATCAGGGATTTCTTCTTGGTTTGGACCAATTGCTGGTAAACTAGTGTAATTTTTGGGGGGTGTTGAAGAGCCTCATTTTGCCATACTACAAGGGTTGGTTTTCTGGTTCTTTCTCATTTGGGTAGGCTGTCAGAGGGAAGGTCTAGGACTGAAGGCTATTGTTCAGATTCTTTTATCCCACATGGCGTTTCCTTAATGTAGTACTCTCCACCTTTTCCTATGGATGTGGCTTCCTGTGAGCCAAACTGCAGTGATTGTTGTATCTCTTCTGGGTCTAGCCGCCTGGTGAGTCTGCCTGGTTCTGGGCTGGTACTGGGGGTTGTCTGTACAGAGTACTGTAATGTGAACTGTCTATGGGCCTCTCAGCCATGGATACTTGTGTAGGTTTTTGGGGGTCTCCCAGGTCCTGCAGGAGCAGTTGGCTTCCTTCAGAGTGTCTGTGGGTCCTCTCCTGTACCACATTTTCTTTATCCAGTCTGTTATTGATGGCCGTTTAGGTTGATTCCATGTCTTTGGTATTGTGAATCATGCTGCGATGAACATTCATGTGCATGTGTCCTTATGGTAGAATAATTTAATTCTTTGGGGTATACATCCAGTAATGGGATTGCTGGGTCAAATGGTAATTCTGTTTTAAGTTCTTTGAGAAATTGCGAAACTGCTATCCACAATAGCTAAACTAATTTACATCCCCACAAGCAGTGCATAAGCGTTCCCTTTTTTCCTGCAACTTTGAACAGCATCTGTTAATATCTGACTTTTTAATAATAGTCATTTGGACTGGTGTGGGATGGTATCTCATTGTGGTTTTGATTTGCCTTTCTCTAATGATTAGTGATGCTGAGCATCTTACGTTTTCTCTGTAAGGACAAACTGTCAATTTTTCCAACATGAAAGAGATCCAGTGTAGTCAAGTTGCCACCAAGTAACAGGCTAATCTCCTGCAGAAATAGTGCTATATGGGGACTCTGCACTCATGGCAGGCTGGACATTCAGACATGACAGTAGGTAAGTAGGCCTGGATAGGTGAGAGTCCAGGTTAGATCCCTGTGCAGACTCCAATACTGCCACCTCAGTGCCTTTGTTCATATGCCCATCCTGCCTTTTCTGGGGGGCTGATAAATAAGGCTGGCTAAAGTCAACTGGCTGAGTCATTTTGTCTGCTTGATTCTTTAGTGCTTTTTCCATGATGGATGCTCTCCAGTAGATATTAACATGTTATACAAAAAGTTTCATAATTTGAACCCACTCCCATATGTTTATGCACATGCCTTACTAGAGATCTCCTCATCTCTGATCTTTCAGTCCTTTTCTTTCTAGGCTATTATTGATCAGCTGACCAGGCCATTGACTACTACCCAGAAATACACATGCACACACATGTACACCCACAACACACCCACATATATCTCCTTCTTTCAGGTCACTTCTCCTTCCATACAAAGTATATCTGAATCAATTGTAACTTCACCAATTAGAAACATATATTTTTTTTCTCTCCACTGTTTTTCAAGACCACCCTTGAATGCAGTTATAGTACAGTAGCTCAGTGGTCCTGGCTGTCCTCCAACTTCCCCAGTCAAACCCTGCTTCATCCCACCAGTCGATGGCCTGCCGGCATTCCAGTGCCTGTTGGTGTGCACTTCTCCCCATGTGCTTCTCTTGACGTTCTCTCAATGACCAGCTGCTTGCCTCTTCTTCTGCCGATGTGCTCCTCTCTACATCTGGCCACCTGTGTGTTTGCCCGCTAGGGTCTGGGGTTTTTATAGGCCTAGGATGGGGGCGTGCCAGGCCAGGATGGTCTTGGAAAATGCGTCATTTGGGTGGGAAAGCGGGAGCGCCTGTCCTCGCCTACATCCATGGTGGTGGATCCCTAGCCAGGGACTCACCTTTCTTTACTCAGCACTTCCCTTCCCCGCTTCTGTGTCATTTAAAGGGAAGACACTCTTGCCTTCCCACCACTCCCGCATCACCACACATCCACATATATCTCCTTCCTTCGGGTCACTTTTCCTTCCATACAAAGTCTATCTGAACCATTCGTAGCTCCACCAGTTAGAAACATTTTTTTTTTTTTCTCTCCACTATTTTTCAAGGCCACCCCGAATGTAGTTGTAGTACAGTAGCCATCATTTTAGAATTTATGCTCACATGTTAGCTGACCCATCCCTAAACCAAACTTGGACGTTTTCCTCCTTCTTCAGCTGGTTATACAGGACCTACATTTGGCCATATGAGCAAGGTACAGGAGGGACACTGTTGTAATCATGATATCTGACACTAGGCGCTGGGCTACCTGCTCCTGCAGCTTACTCTTCCTTTCTGCTCTGGTGTGCTTTTCATCCTGGTGCAAAATTTCCTTCTTATGATTGACTGATGCTGAGCTTGTTCAACTTCATTACTTGAAAGGTCTGATAAAATGTGCTAATGTAACCATGAGCACTGCTGAATGCATGGTCACTTAGTGTCCCAAGTCAAGCATTCCATCTGTACCTGGGCCTAGCAACATATCAGAAGCTGTTTCTTGAAAGGTCTATAATTCTCCTACTAGGGTTTACCAAAATTTTGACATTGCATCTTTTTCTACTAGCACTTCCTATACTATGATGTCTGCTGGGCCACATGGTCCAAGCAACAAGACTGCTTGCACTGCAGCCTGGACCTGCTTCAGAGCCCTTTCCTGCTTTGGGCTCCATTGGAATCTAGCAATCCTCCATGCTATCCATTGTATCAGTCCGAGAAGTATCCCTAGGTGTGGAACATGTTGCCTCCAGAGCCAAAATAAGCCTGTTGGACTTTATGCTTCCTTATTTGTAGTTGAGGATGCCAAATGCAGCAATATGTGTTTTACTTTAGATGGGATGTTTCTGCAGCAAGTGCACCCCTGAAAAACTTTACCATGTGGTAGGTCCCTGAATTTTCAAAGAATTAATTTTCCATCATCTTGAGTCCAGATGTCTTACCAAGGTTTCCAGGGCTCTAGACATCTTATGTTCATCCTGCCTGCTAGCTATGAAGTCATTGATATAATGGATCAGTGTGGTTTTCTGTGACATGTTCTGATAGTCCATATGTAATTGGATGATACTATCTATGACAGAAGACAGGGCAGTTATTATATCCTGAGGGTAAAAGTGTATATGAACATCGTTGTCCATTTCAGGTAAATACAATGGAGTCTGATCCCTTTTCATGACTACAAAAGGCCTTATTATTCAGCTTTAGTAATGAAATTGTGTTTGGCCTTGTGGATATGATCAGGCTACTATGTGGCTGGGCTTCTGGTAGTCTACAGCAGGGTTTCTCAACCCTTGGGCCATAGACATGTACTGGTCTGAGACTTGGTAGGAACTGGGCTGCACAGCAGGAGGTGAGTGGCCAGTGAGTGAGTGAGCAGAATTACTGCCTGAGCTCCACCTCCTGTCAGATCGGTGGTGGCATTAGAGTCTCATAGGAGTGCAAACCCTATTGTGAACTGCACATGTGAGGGATCTTGATTGTGCACTCCACATGAGAATCTAATGCCTGATGATCTGAGGTGAGTTTCATCACAAAACCACTCCTCCACCCCACCCCAATCTGTGTAAAAATTGCCTTCCATGAAACTGGTCCCTGATGCCAAAAAGGTTGGCGATCACTGGTTACAGCCATTCTCTCTAATCTATCCAATGTCTGCAGGGGTTAAACTGATGAATTACACAAAGGTATGATAGGGGCTACACTCCTAAAACACTGAGATTTAATCATGCAAGTAGCAATAATCCCTACCATCTTTTCATGATATAATATTGTTTTTGATTTACTATCTTGGATGAAGGGTGGGGATAGTTCTAGAGGCTTTCATTCAGCCTTTGCCACTATGATAGTGCTTACCACACCTGTCCATGAACTCTAATTTTGAATATTGACTATACTCCCATGGAAATGACTGCTTGATTTGTCTGTGTACCCAGTGACCCCACTGTGTGTTGGATTTTATCAGTGATTCCCTTTGTTACCTGGATACATTCTAATGATGAGGTTGTTATAATTGCTTGTCTCTGGGTATCAATATCAACTCAGAATGTTATGTCCAATAGTTCTCAAAATGTTAGATAATACCCTTTCTCCTGCCATTATCTGAGTAAATGGCTGCAGGCTTCCCTGTGGAAGAACTAAGTGCTTTTCTTCCCCTACCATATAGGCTTTCTCAGGAAATGAGAAAGGAATTATGCCTTTTCAGTGGAGTGACCACTCTAAGCTCTCTGCTCTTTCACTGTTGCTAGATATTAAGCAGCACTCTTATTGTTGTCAGTCTATTCACTAGGATATGACAACTTATTAGCCATATTCACAAGTTCCTGTGGGTTAACTCTTTTGCCAGTCATTATGATAATTGTGTTCTTTGGCTTCTGACAATGAAATGCTACCTCCAAGCCTCTGTTGTCTCCTTGGCTATTCACAGCCCAGGCTTGGCGACCATCTCCCTGATGTAGCCCTGGCCTGCAGAGGAGCCACTGCTGCACTTCTTAGTGAGGTTGGTGCTCCTCTCACCAGTGCATTCCTGGTAGCCTAGGGGAATTCTGCATCCTCTGGGACCTCTCGTGGAGCATTATCCTCTGTTGGATGTTCATTCCAGCATGTCTACTTTTTAGAGCCTTTTCATTCCTTCTGCTACTGTCTGCCATGTCAACTCTGGCATTTCAACTTTGTTCAGCATGAGCCACTGCTTTCTCTAAGTTTCTAAAAGTCCCCCTAACAGTGAATTTTGCCCTATTTCCCAGGGCTCTTGCCAGGACATTAAACTCATGTCACAGGTAAATGTCTCCAAATGAATGAATTATTGTTCATCTAGTATTATTTTCAGACTCTCTTGACAAAGCACCCTCAAAATCTAGTCCCAAGATTCTTCCATTGCTTCTGTTGGTTCATGATTTCTACTTCTTGCTTGCTGTTCCTTTGGTGTGTAATGTCTTTCCTGCCTTATTTGGTCCCATACATCCCTGGCTGGATTATCCTGGGATTTACCCTCAGGATCAGAATGTCAGCTGAAAGAGCAATGAGGGCAGCTTCTGAGGGGGTCCTGGTCTCCTGCAGGGGAGAGAGGCCTCTGCAATGTCTCCTGTATGAGAGGCGTGCCATCTGTTAATGGGGCTGGGGTCACCTCTGTAAACTACATGGTTTCAGGGTAGTCTTCAGAGCCTCAATCCTTAGGGGCATCTACCTAGTTTATCCTCACTGCCCCATACCTTCTTAACCTGAACCTTGACCTTAGCGTACAATATCTGTCTTGGCTGGTCACTTAAATGATTCTGGAGCTCCATGAACCTAATTCTTGGGTCCCGTGCTTGCTTCTTCATTATGTCTGCTTTTGCATTGCACAAAAAGAGAAATATTCAGAAGCTACTAAAAAGGTCCTCTGGCTCTTAAACTCAACATTAGTTCCTCATTAAGTGACTCAAGTTTGTCATTATCTTCCGTAGAGTGTCAGGGAAACTTAGGAATAACTAGCTAATTGTTCTGTCCTTTCATGCATTATTTCACCATAGATTTCAAATGGCTGAATACCAGTGATAGTGTTCCTTCCACTGAGTCATTTTTTCCAGGTCGACTCTACTAAAATTTTTAGCAGTTGGCCTGTCTCCTTGTGCAGAGACTATCTGTGCCTCCTTCTAGTTGGGCAGTAAGGTATCTGCTATATCAGATCCCTTCTAGTACCAAGTGTCAGCTTACATCCTCTGGGAAGGAAATACAAATGTGGAATTAGATGTGCAAGCGATTTATTGGGAGAAATATCCATAGAGAAAAAAGGAGAGAAGGAGAATATGAGTGTGATGTCTGACACCTGTAAAGGGAGATAAGGAAGGAGGATGTGGTGGGCAGAGCTTCAGAATGTAGCGCATCTCTGAGAAGCCCTTTAACGGGTTGATGGGTAGCCCCAGAGAAAAGATTGCCTGTCACAGAAGTCCCCTTTTGGGCAGGGATGTGGCGTCTTTAGAACCACCAATGTAATCTGTCATTGGCTGTGAGCAGTCTGGGTATAGTGTGGCCTCCACACGAATGCTGAGGTGGCTTCATGGTACAGCACCAGAGACTGTCTGCAGAGTATGCTCCTTGCAGTAGATTTTCCCTTCAAGGAGCATCTCAGGAGCACACTCCAAAGGCTGTGCAGCTGTGTTTCAGGTGTGACGGCACCATCATTTTACAGGAGAGAGAAACAATAATTACTCATTTTTCCCCTCACATCCTAAAATCGTCCAATTACCCATAATATTTGGATGGCTTTTAAAGCCATGGAGGCCTAATGTGAACAATTTCCTCTCATCATAGGTCCTTTATTCTTGACCGTAACTATTAGCTCAGAACTCTTTGTTTTATACTTATAGTTTAAATTATTTATTGCTAAATGCATTACGTTGCTTTCCTATATTAAAATCTATCTAACCAGTTTTCTATATGCTATTACGAGAAATGATCTTTTCATAGGGTATCCCTACCACAATAATTTGTATAATGGGGAGCATATTTATAATTTTTCTTTTATAATGAATATTTGCAAGTTTTGATAAATATTTCTCTATTTTGAATCCTAAACATCTCTAAGGAGTTATTTATGGATATGTTTTAGGCCATTTTGAGATGTTTGAGAAGAAACTTCTGAGGATGTCCCTTTACAGAACAGCAGGAGATTTGCTCTCTGTGTCAGCCCTTGCATCTCTGTACTGGAGAGACTAAATGGAGATCCACAAGCTGAAAAGCCTGCAAGGTACGTGCCACCTCTTCGAATTTCTAACATACACAGTCATTTCTTAAGAAGTAATTTGTTTTAGGTGAAACTGTCTTGCTACCCCAGACTTACTGCACCTGTGATAAGGGAAAAGGCAACAATGCCTGATTATCCAGGAGGTACATTTGAAGAGGCTGTGCTTGATATTCTAGATGAACATGGACGAGGTTGATCACTTAAGTCTGGGATGTTACTACAAGCTAAGTAAGACAGCTGTTCTCTTTCTATGTAATCTTTTACATGTACCATGACTCTCTGCAGCATGAGGCAATGCACCCATGCTCATTCCCAACCTATTCCAGGTTGCTAGCAATACAGTCAATATCCAGAGGAAATCTGTGCAGGTCCCTTGCTTTAATGGTAAGGAATTTGACCAGCTTGATTACTTTTATTTGGCCATATAATGTCTATTTATATCTAAGCTAAAATTTATGACTTCCCTGATCTGTCTCTGGACTATATGGATATATTTTTGAAAAGTTCTATATTCCCTCGTCTGACACTTGGGTAGGAAAGAATTTATTCAGAAAACTTGCTCTGGTATCTACTTTTTGATTCTTAGGCCACATTAGTTTCTGGTTTTTTAATTCATGCAATCATTCAGATACCCATCAATCCTTGTGTTTCTTCCATAGTAGAGTTATTACTGGAAGCAGTTGCTTAGTGGGAGACTATATTTCCCAGCCATGTCAGTACCCAGATGTGGCCTTGTGACTAGTTCTTGCTAATGAACTGGAGCAGAAATGATGTGTGTTACCCTCCTTTCTGCTAGAAGGATGCACAAAATGATAAAGCTCTCAGGGATGGCACATTCCGAATATAATGGAACACAGGTCTCTGAATTATATGCAAAGAAAATCTGCCTACTCATCTGAAATAACTATGTTGCACTGAAGGAGAAATGAACTTCTATTCCATAGACCACTGAAATTCTAGGGTTTATTTACTGTAGTTACTGACATTACCCTAACTAACGCAAGTCTTTTCAGGCAAAGAAATACCTTGAGCATAGTTTTAGAAAATATCACTGCATTTACCTTGAGCTTAGGACTATCTCTGGGCATGAATAGGCAGAAGAATTTATAATGTTCTGGAGGAGAGGTAAAACAAAAAAGGTGTAACTTTTTATTAAAAATGAAATAAGATTGAAATACTTTTGGGTAGAAACATCATATTTGATAATGAAAATGATAAGAATATATTATAAACCACTAGACCAAGATAAGTGTGACTGAGGTTCAAACAAACACAAAAAGATTCGGGTGAGCTGCAAATATAGGTCAAGGTATAAATCCAAAAGCTTCATTTAACAGGAAACAGCTGGTGGAATGTTTTATTAGCCTGAAGATTAGGGAAAGGTTTTCAATAAGATGAAACATTGGCCAAAAGAGGATGTTTCGGAATTCATGGTTTAGCAGGAACAAATCCAGAAAGGGCCAGTGGGCGAACCCATAAGAAATGGCAATCATAAACTATTAAATTAGCATCTTAAATATGGAAAGTAAGCATCACATGTGTTAAATGTGTTCATTTTTCTTGTCTATACACTAGTAAAATCCAGCTAAAAGTAAAGATCTAGAAAGCCCTGGGAGAGGTTAAATGATGTTATTTTCTTAGGTCTTTAAAAGTTATAAAACACGGCCGGGCGCGGTGGCTCAAGCCTGTAATCCCAGCACTTTGGGAGGCCGAGACGGGCGGATCACGAGGTCAGGAGATCGAGACCATCCTGGCTAACACGGTGAAACCCCGTCTCTACTAAAAAAAAAAATACAAAAAACTAGCAGGGCGAGGTGGCGGGCGCCTGTAGTCCCAGCTACTCGGGAGGCTGAGGCAGGAGAATGGCGTAAACCCGGGAGGCGGAGCTTGCAGTGAGCTGAGATCCAGCCACTACACTCCAGCCAGGGCGACAGAGCCAGACTCCGTCTCAAAAAAAAAAAAAAAAAAAAAAGTTATAAAACACTTTTACATACATTATGTCATATGTTTCTTATGATGTCTCTGAGAATCAAAAATGTTGGATATTATTATCAAAGTGATAAAGATGAGGAATTGAGGCTCAGAAAACATAAGCAATTCTCTACACCAAAGGGCTTTCTACTGACAGTAGCAAGGATGGTATTTGAATCCAAGGCTAGTGACTCAAATACTTTCTCCCACCCCACACTTTTGTAATAAAAGCATTATGGACATATGGGTCTAATCCGAACATGAAGAGCCTCCTGAGAAAACTCACGGAATGATTCAGGGAACTCCTACCCGCTGCCTTGAGGATGCTGGGCTATTTATGGACTAAATTTTTATATGCTTATGAAACTCAGAACTAAATTAGCATGAGCTATGAAGAAAGTTCTATGCAAGCGCCAAAAGGAAGTGTTGAGAACACTTTCTAATCAGATGGGCTGCATGTGTCAGGAGTCTTTGAAGAAAATGTATTTGGTAACTGGCTTTTCAGCTTTATGAATTAAAATATATTTGGAATAATGTCATTTGAAGAGATATTATAATAAACTTTCCTATTTTTAAAATAATGCTTTGCAGTTTTCAAAACATTTATACTACATTTTCCCCCTATTTATTCTGCAAAACTCTCCACCTGTTTTGACCCCTGGGCAGGTGTTAAGAATATGAATAGGTCAGTCTCTACTCACAAGGAGCTGAGTGAAAGTCCACTAGAAGATCCAGACAAGTGAATGGATGTGACATTCGCATGTAATCAAGTGTCCTGACACATTTTATTGCAGGGAAATACATGGGTTGACCCAGAGACAATAGTAAAAATATTAGAAATTCATGGAGAGTCAGTCACAATTTTATAATGACATCATTACTGAAACATCTAGTTTTGATGACAGGATGTTAGACAGAAGCAGTTGGAATTCTGAATTCTTCTCCAGTTTTCTGATAGTCATCTGTTTTTCCATTAATATTCTCTCCTCTCTTCCAGTCATGTTGTCCTCTCTCTCACTGTCTCTCGTAAGCCTGATCTCATTCCCCTACAGTGCAATGAGAGTTTGAATATCACAGTCTTTGAAGTAAGGCTTCTGGGGTTCAAATCTGGGCTCTGTTACTTACTGCTTGTGTCACAGTCTACCTATAATCTGTGTCTTAATCTTCTTGCCTAGAAAATGTTTTTCACCTTATTAGGCTGTTGTGAAGATTGAATGAGTTTATAAACATGTAGCAGTTAGTGCCTGGCCCTTGCAAGTGCTCTGTTGTTATTAGTTCCCTGTTGCAGCTGTAACAAATTATCACATTCTTAGTGACTTACAATACCCGCTTATTATCTCTAGATCTAGTTCTCTAGATCAGAACCTTCTGCCAGGTTCTCTGCTTAGGGTCTTACAAAGCAGAAACAAAGGTGTTGGCCAGCCTGGGCTCCTTATCTGGAGCCTCTAAAGAAGGATCTTGCTTGCAGGCTTACTCAGGTGATTGGGCAAAATTCAGCTCTTGTGGTTTTAGGACTGAGGTCGCTGTTTCCTTGACATGTGGGTCCCTCCACTTTTAAGCCATCAATGTCATGTTGAATCCATCTTGTGCTTTGAACCCCTGAGACTTCTGCCTCATCTCTCTATTTTGCCCTCCTCCTATGCGTTTTTATTTGTTTGTTTGTTGTCGTTGTTGTTTTTGAGACAGAGTCTCTCTCTGTCGCCCAGGTTAGAGTGCAGTGGCGTGATCTCGCCTCACTACAGGCTCCGCCTCCCGGGGTCACGTCATTCTCCTGCCTCAACTTCCTGAGTAGCTGGAACTACAGGCGCCCGCCACCACGCCCAGCTAATTTTTTGTATTTTTAGTAGAGATGGGGTTTCACTGTGTTAACCAGGATGGTCTGGATCTCCTGACCTCGTGATCCGCCTGCCTCGGCCTCCCAAAGTGCTGGGATTACAGGCGTGAACCACCGCTCCTGACCCTTCCTCTGCTTTTAAGGGCTCAGGCTTATGTGATTACAGTGCACCCACTTGGATAAACCAGTCATAAACTATCTTAATTAGTAAGGAGCTCATTAGTAACCTTAATTACATCTGCAAAGTCTCTTTTGCCATGTAATGTCACTTTCACAGGCATAACCTGGGGGTTGGGGAGCAAAAGCTGTGGGAACCAAAATTCTGACTACCACAGGTTGTTCACCATTATTATTGTTATTATTTAAATGAGTGAAGGACTAACAGGGCTAGAGAGTAGAATGTTCTGGACAATTGAGTTTTTTAGTGAATTGGAGGTTATTTCATTGAAAGAGTTGAACTTTACGGGTAAAGGCACTAATGCTATGATAAACAAACTCAAATATTAAACTCGTATCTGATGGATATATGTAACACTGAGCTCCATATTAGTAAATGAAATGTTCCATCTCTAAATCTTAACACAAATCAGTCAAAACACTTTCAAAACTATTTATAATATTAAGAACATTCTGATTCAAAAATTGAATAAAATTAGTGAGAAGTCTTTTTACAAAATTCCACTTGGGGAAAGTTTCACAAATCTGAGAAGTTATAGACCTTTCGAATGTAAATTTTATTCTGAAATATAGACTATGACTGATTTTTGATGAAATAACTAGGAATGATGACATATTATTAAGTAATTAGGCTTCAATATACAGTGAAAGCTTTATACTGTAACTACTAGATATTTCACAGTTAGAATAAAACTAATTTAGATCTTGCTAGAAATTGAAAACAGTTTTAATTGATAATGAGAAAGAAAATAAAAAATAAAAGTTTAAGTACTTCTGCATGTCTGCAGTACAAAGCTGGATAACTAATTCACATGGATAAACTATTTCTAAATATATTTTCTTCTTTCAGTTGTTGGACTTAAGATATGCAGCTTGTAAGTGTAGATATTCAGATCTTCTGGTCATAGTTAATTCTCCCTATGATATGGTTTGGCTGTGTCCCCACCCAAATCTCATCTTGAATTGTAACTCCCACAATTCCCACGTGTCATAGGAGGGACCCAGTGGGAGGCATTGAATCATGGAGGTGGGTCTTTCTCATGTTGTTCTTGAAATAGTGGATAAGTCTCATGAGATTTGATCATTTTTAAAAGAAGGGTTCCTCTGCAAAAATTCTGTCTCTTTGCCTGCTGCCATCCATATAAGACATGACTTGCTCCTCCTTGCCTTCCACCATGATTGTGAGGCGGCCCCAGCCATGTGGAACTGTTAGTCCATTAAAGCTCTTTCTTTTGTAAATTGCCCAGTCTCAGGTATGTTTTTATCAGAAGTGTGAAAATGGACTAACACAACCAAGCAGCTATTCGTGGTTACATATCTCACTGTGGGGCTAGTTATCTGTATACATGTGTAGTACAAGAGACACCTCATATTTTGTTCTGCATGGTGAATCTGTATACCTGTGCATGCATGTATATACACAAGTGCATTTATTTGCGCGCACACACACACACACACAATGATTTACATGATCAACTACATGATTTTGAAATTCTCATTTTTTTTTTTTTTTTTTACTTAACTTGTAATCTGCATACTAGTGCCAGCACATCAGCTATCTTTAGAGACATGCCACTGGAAAAGAAATGGATAGAGATAAGTAATGAGTATGTCTAGACCTTATAATGAGTTATACCATAATTTGCAATGTTTTTTCTATTTTGCTCCCATTTCCCATCCCTATATTTTTTCCTATCCATTTTTGGATCTAACTTGTCAAAGTCTCTTTCTATGTATGTTTGCTCATGCAGTTACTGCTTTTCTCTCATGTCCCTTACATTAACCAGATTTCGGCACAATTCAACCTTTGCCTGGTGTCATGGAATAGGGAGATTTGGATAAAAAATTCCATCTTCTGCTTGATAAAGACAAAATGACATTTAAACATCCAAGGGTTTATTTATGCAAATATCAAATATCAGTAGTGACCTTGAGTCACCATGAAATTTCCCAAATCTCCTTTTAGCTATAGTTAATAATTTACAGGTTGAAGGATACATGCTGGATTATGATCAAATCCTTCAGAAGAGAAGATGATGGGATGATGGCCTTTCATTATTTAGCATCCATTTATGTGATATCACCGAGACTTTTGGCATAGTTTTCATGCCCAAAATGTTTTTAACATCTGCATGACTGTTCCTTTTTCAAGACTAAAGATTCAGTATTCATTAATCTCTCAAACCCCAATTGGCCTTCCAAAGCAGCTGAATGCTTTCTTTGAGCAGTGCACAAAATAGAATCTCAAAATAAATCACACGAAGTATAAGGTAATGGTTTTTAGTTCTAGGAAATGCAAGAGTTCCTGGTATGCTTAGGGAGTTAAGTTTAATGTGGTGAAATATTTTATGTGGCTTTGCATTATCTTTCACCTAAATCTGTCATGCAAAAAGCAAGAAAAGTTAAGGATCTCAGCAACAATGGGCAGATTCGATTTAGCAGGGAATGAATTGATGTTCATTTTTATGATGTATCTACCTAAAGCAGGTTTCCAGATTCTGTGTTGTTTAGAAATGCATAATCCAGGATGGCAGGCACATTAGAGTTGCTTTTGGAAAACGAGGATGACATTTATTTGACATAAGAGGTGCTTAATTTCTGTTAGGTAAACCAGATTTGGAAAAAACAGGTTTTTATTTATTCATTTGGGTCATTTATGTTTTTCATTTAGTATAATTATTATTATTATTAATTTTTCTTTTTTTCTTTTTTTTTCTGAGACAGAGTCTCCCTCTGTCACCCAAGCTGGAGTGCAGTGGCATGATCTCAGCTCACTGCAACATCTGCCTCCCAGGTTCAAGCAATTCTCTGCCTCAGCCTCCTGAGTAGCTGGGATTACAGGCACCTGCCACCAGGCCTGGCTTTTTTTTTTTTTTTTTTTGTATTTTTAGTAGCGATAGGGTTTCACCATCTCGGTCAGGCTGGTCTTGAACTCCTGACCTCATGATCCACCCTCCTGGGCCTCCCAAAGTGCTGGGATTACAGGCTTGAGCCACTGCACTCAGCCTATTTTGCATTTAATAATAATATTATTTTTTATTGTCTATTGTTTCTGTACCTTTGGTAAGATAATCAAAATGAATGGACCAACTGGACTGCAAGCAAGGAGGCTATGCCCATAAGCATGAAATGAACAGTTTATAAGAGAAATAAGGTATACTGAACTGAACCCAACCCAGAATGCTAATATATATACAAATAGGGTATCAAGATAATTTAGTAAGAGGAATTTTGTTTGGGGTGAAATATAAATGCATTCAAAGTAACTCCATAAAAGGTGGCTTTATGTTTTGTTTGAAGCTGTGATGAATGACAGTTTATGTTATACTCTTTTCCTTTACAGATATTCATTACTTTGGGTATCTTGAGTCCATATGGGTTTTGTGTCCATTATTAATTTAAAGGGAAATGTAAGCAAATTCTGATGTTCTGTAGGAGTTTGACCAATTTTTTTATTTGGATTTTAATTTTATGTCAAATACTAACAAAAATTAATTTCAACTAGTAGTTTAGAAATTTTCTTATTTTTAATGTGGATTTTCACTACAATGAAATTTATTTGGAAGCATTTGGTCTGCAAAAAGCATGCATAATTTTTATTAATATTTAAATATTTTTTCAATGTATGATGAACAGATTTTTTTTTGTGTCTTCTGGTGAGGAAAATAAAAACACTTGCTATAAAAAAATTACTATGTTAAGAAAAATCTAAAAGCAATATTCACTTTTTTTTTAATATAAGACAGAATCATAAGGATAATACTGAGAAGATCAAGCAAATTTGTTTGAAGCCCTTAATCACTGATTAAAATGAGAAGAGTCAAGGATCAAACCTTCTTATTCAAATATAATCCAACATTTAGCTGGTTATTATCTGGAAAAATTATTTCTAAAATTTGATGGTCATTAAATATTATGCATGACTTAGCATGCTAAAAACTAGTTAACTCTAATTATGTTGAAGTAGAATTTTATGATTTTTCAGCAAAATGTATCTACAATTAGTCTTAAAGTGAGACATGGGGAAAAATGAAATGGGAAAAATGTGATGGAAAGGCTGAACCTATTTGTCAGGTAGGTACAGGGAGCAAAGAGGTGAGCAAAAACCTCTTAAGAGTTAAGGAAATATTTAAAGCCTCAAAGAAATGATCCAGAAGTGTTATTTTCAAGTATATTATCATTATTCTCAGAGGATGGTTTAGAACTTATAAATAACTTTACAATTAGATAATACAAATCATAAGACATGCACTCTTATAATCCATTGTAAATAGCTGCTTTTAAGGACATAGTTGACTCAAATGCACATTTTCAGTCTCAAGAGCTTGCCAGTGAATGTTTTATCTATTCAGAATGATATGAGAAAGAATTACTAAGTTACAATAGTGAAACTGGCCTGAAAACAGTTGAAAATTTAAATAGTGCCTTTGATTTCTGTTAGGTCCTGATAGCAGAGAAATCGGGAAGCAGAATTCTGACATTTGTACTTTATCAGTGGCATGGTTAAACCACCTCAAAAATGTGCCTTAATTCTTATATTTCTGAATAAGCTGATGTAGTTATTCCTGGCTGAATGATGCTCTTTCACTTCTACCCATATTTTTCTTTATTTTTAAATCACAGTTATACATGTACATAGACTAAAAAGTCAAAACTTTTACAAAGGTTCTTATGAAAGACACCTCTTTAGTACTCTCCCTAGAGGAAACCACTTCCAGCTAATTATTTTGGTACTTTTCTCTCTGCTGCTGAGTGTTATAGTTGTGATATTATCTCTGAGTTTTCAATGTCACGTATAGTCTGTTGACTTCCCATTGTTGAAAAGGTAGTTTTGCTCACCTCATTGTTCCCTACACCTCTGACAAATAGGCTCAGCCTTCCCATCTCTCCCCCTTCTTACTAGAGTTATGTGGTAATTTTGATGAGATAAATACTCATTGTTTACATTATTGTTATGACTATGTAAACACTTGTCACAGCTGACTTGTTTAGTGAACTCTATCACTTTTCTTCTCTGGTACAATGTTTAAGTTTTCTACCAAGTGAAAAACTGTCTGGTTTTGCTTAGTTTTTATGAACATATTACCTTTTCAACCATAAACTCCTGTGCATCAAATATTCTATTAATTTAGTATTCCAGAAGAAGTTCCAGAAGTGAACCCTCTGACCTGCTCCATTCTGGCCTGGTCACCCTCTATGTCTGGTGACTCAGTTGTCATTGTGGGATCTGTCCCCATCATCCTGGGGACTCCTCCTTTCTTTCTTGTGTTCTTTCCTATTTCCTCTGCATTTTCAAATTTATTTGGGTGGAGCAGAGCCTCTAGGCACGCCTTGAGAAAGGATGGATGGGGGTAAAACTTTGGAGACTGCCTCATGTGAAAATGTCTTTAACTTTTTTTGACCTTATTGAGAATTTGCCTTGGTAAAGAATTAATTTTCCATCAGAAATCTGAAGGCATTTCTTTCTTGGCTTTTGATGCTCCCAGTTTCTGAAGTTGCTGCTGAGAAGAGTCTGAAGCCATTTTGATTCCTGTTCCTTTTTAGGTGAACTATTTTATTTTTCTTTCTGAAATCTTGTTGAATCTTCTCTTAGTCTTCAGTATTCTGAAGTATTGAAATGATATGCTTGAATACAGGTCTATTTGTCTCCATTACCTCAGACATTTAATGTGTCTTTCATCTTGGAATCTTAAGGTCCTTACATTTTGAAAATTGTTTTTGAACTATTTTATTTATAATTTTCTTCCCCTCTTTTTCAGTTTTCCATTTCTGGAATACTATTTAAAACTGGACCTTCTGGATTGATATTTTCATTTTTCTTGTAACTTTCATTTTTTAAAATTTAAACTTATTTTTGCTACTCTTCTTGTTTGCTGTTATATGAAATCAATGTTTTCTTTGTATTCTTGCCTCTGAGGAGGTTTCTAAGAAGGTTTTTATTTCTACTATTTATTGTGTTTATAATTTGAAACAATTTCATATAAATCTGTATTTGTCAGTTTACCAGCTCAAGTGCATCATGTCCTTTGGAGTCAAGTGACCTGGAAGTCATGCCATCTTTTTAACACTTTGTACTATCAGTTTTTGTTTTGTTTTGTTTTGTTTTTTTGTGGAGAGGTGGGGGAGGAGGAGAAGGTTTTAGTGTTATCTTTTATCGTATTTTTGCTACCTAGGAGCTCTTTTGGTTCTCTGAATGTTTCTTTTAGCATAACATCCTGTTTTTCTCCCCACAGTTATATCTTTTCTTATGTTTCAATGAGTATTAATAACATTCACATTTGAAAACTTCTCTCCTGTTTGCATGGTCTATTTTCTTCATGTTACTTTTCCAACTTTTCCTACTTTTCATGTTTCAGGCTTTCCTCAGATGTCTTGTAATTCTGGGGGGCCAAGAAAGTTGATGGATTTGATTGCTTTTAAAAATTCTCTTTGTTTTAGCTCTTTCCTTCTCACACTCAAAATGATATCTGATGCTACCATATGCTTAGTCTTTGGAGGATTCTGTATTATAAATCCAACGAGTTTTCAGCTTTCCTTGTTGTTAGTATAAGATTAAGTTTTCTGGGGTCTGTTAAGTCCTTTGCCAGTTGAACATCTGCTTTCCAGTTTCTAAACTTTCATTGTTGCTTCTTCTTTCCTTCTCCCTGTGTTTGGGGGTTTATGCTTTGGGAAAGAAATCAATTTAATATTATCTTAGTGAAATTTCAGGAGGGACCAAGATTAGATGTGTGTTCAATCTGAGGCAGATTATATTTTCCAAACATAGTCATGACACTATCACTTATCCCTTACGTTCTTTTGGTGAGACTCTGACACTTCTCCCATCAAGAGGTGGGTCCTATTTTCCCTTCTTTTGAATCCTGATGGGCTTTTGACTGTGGCGGAAGTGGTGTTTTATAACTTCTGAGGTTAGGCCATAAAAAGTGATACAGCCTCTGCTGTTCTCTAGGGATACTTGCTCTTGGAATTCAGCCACTACAATGTGGAATATAGTGAGAAAGGTGGACAGTTTTTAAAGCTGTCGTGGAGGAGGGAGACAGAGGATTCCACTTTTTGGAAGCGAGTTGTAGAATCTGTTCTTCAACTCTAGCCTGTAATACATTGGATGTTCAGTTATGGGAACTTATCCCTCAGTTATAGCATTTTAGGAATGGAATCATATAACTTGATTTGCAAAGATCCACTGGATTACAGCCTTTTTATGAATGTTTCTTCGCATATTTAACAGGCATCGGAGATGTCTTAAAGTAATACATAATTAACTGTAGAATCACTTGTTTAGATTCTGCACCTCATTCTGACTATTCTTGTTTCTTCAAAAATATTTATGACTCCCATGTTTCTTTCTCATATCTTTGCTTTAGAACTTCTGGGATATTTTAAAACTGAAGCTAGTGTTTTAGATATTCTGAGAGTCCTTGTTTTTAGATCCCTGGAAACCATCTTTCTTGGCAAGAATTTTTATCCATATTCTCCCTCTATTGTAGATGATTTGTATGCTCTCCCCAGGGGATTCATGATTTTCTATATAAATTATCCTGCAAAGCCAGGCTCCTGAGAGAAAGAATGATTTCTCCTGCACATGGAAAAAACCCAAGTGCCCATATTTGCTTAAGGTAAATAATCTTTAATATATTTTAGAAGAAGATGCACCATGTTGTGCTGGATCTCATCTTCATTCCCAAAGCACCCAAGTGCTCTCACAGATTGCTCACCCTGAACGTTAACAATTAAAAAAAATTGACACTCATACCAGCCTCCTGCAGGAAATACAACAGCCTCTTTTCCCCTGCATGCGAAAGAGCTCTGAGACTCTGGGAAAATTGTGCAAGCACTCGATTTACTGTTAAATTCAAGTTTCAAAATTCTATCGTACCCTGATCTGAGCAATACTTCTCAGTGGTTCCTGAGAAGCTTATGTGTCTGGCACTATTGTGTTTGGTTAATAAAACAGGTAAGGATAGCTAAGACTTTAAGGATCATCGTTGGAGGAAAAGTCCTTCCGAACTACTCTTTTTAAATTAAGTTAAGAAACTTAAGAAAGATAAAAACATATATGAACCACAGAGACGCGTTGGCTAAGATAATCTTTTCATCAGCAAAGGATTACTTTTTTAGTGAAGATTTCTCTATTATTCTAAGCAGCAATACTGAAACTTTATGAATGTCTGAGATCTAGAGAGCTTGATAAAACTCAGATTCTTAGGCTACAATACCGGGTCAGATTCAGTAGGCCTGGGATTAAGCCTAGGAATTTGCTTTTCTGACAATTTCCCAGGTGACATTGACACTATTGGTCTAGGGAGCCACATGTTGAGAACCACTGCATTTGGGAACTCTGATACTGAGGGTCACCACTTAATAAATAGTAAAGATATTTTTGGAGGTGTTGATACTGGCAATAGCAACACAACTTTTCTACTTTATGATTTAGTTCTGTTATGGTTTCTATCTTTTCAGTGAAGAGCTGGAGTCTCAGCCTCATACAGCAATTTGCAGTGGAACTCACCTTCATCTTACAAAAAGCAGAAGAGGTTCAGTGATTCAAACAGTAACTTTCATCATGATGCACAAGTTGACATTCCAGAAAGTACACAAATCTTGGGATTGATTGTCAAATTCAATACCTTACATCACTAGGTATTGAATTGCTCTATAGTAGTTGACTATTTTGAAAAATGTGTACTAAATATGATTATTGGCCAATGAATTCAGGTGTGTGTGGAATACCACTTTTCTTATTTCATGTAAATAATCCTGGGTCCATCTCTGGGTCCTCTGTTTCTGGGGAGTGGTAGAACAATCATTCTCAATAATTTTTAGGTGCTTCTACCCTCCAGGCTTGGGCACAGGCGTCTATGTTCTTAATATCTCTCCGGACATTGGTCATAATTAACCACCTAATGTCTATGAGGAAGCTCAATTGCCTTCGTACCCCTCTTGGCTTAATAATTTTGGTGATTAAACAAATATTTATTGAGTGCCTATTATGTGCCAGGCAACAATTAGTTTTTGGAAATTACATTTCATTACATGATATTTGGTAGACATTAAAGAAAACCACAGCAAATATGCGTACTGTGAAACATAATCAAATGAACACCCCTGGAGAATTCCCAAGTTAAGAGTTAGAACTTATCAACACTGTTGGATGTATCTGTGTGTTTCCTCCCTATTCAATCCACTTGCCTCCCCAACTCACCCTAAATATTGTGTTTGCCATTCTCTTGTGTCATAGTTTGCTTTCTGTTGCTTATATCAGAATACCCGAAACAGTGATTTATAAAGAAAAAATTTTTTTCAGTTACGATTTTAGTAGCTTTTATTAAGGTATAGTCAAAATACAATAACTGAATGTATTTAAATTGTACAACTTGATGAGTTTAGGCTCTTAAAGCATTTTGGTATATATTTGGAGCAGCTAAAACTCCTTTTTTAAAAAAAATATAGATTTGGGGGTACATTGAAGGTTTATTATATAAGTAATAAATTTGATATATTGATATATCAATATATCATATATCTATATATATTGATGTATTGTGTAATACTGGAGTTTGGGCTTGCAGTGAACCCATCACCCAAATAGTGAACATAGTACCCAATAGGTAGTTTTTCAATCCTTTCTCCCTCTCCCATCCTTCCTACATTTAAGTTGAAAGTGTCTATCATTTCATCTTTATGTCCATGTATACCCATTGACTAGCTCCTACTAATAAGTGAATACATGCAGTGTTTGATTTTTCTGTTTCTGCGTTATTTCATGTAGGATACTGGCCTTTTGCTGCATCCATGTTGGTGTGACAGACAAGCTTTTATTCTTTTTTTATGGCTGTGTAAGATTTCATTATTCTCATAGGTGTATATATGTCACATTTTCTTTACCCAGTCCATTGTTGATAGACACTTAGATTGATTCCATGACTTTGCTATTGTGAATAGTGCTGCAATAAACATACAAGTGCAGGTGTCTTTTTGATAAAGTGATTTCTTTTCCCTTGGGTAGATACCTAGTAGTGGGATTGCTGGGTTGAATAGTAGTTCTATTTTTAGTTCTTTGAGAAATCTCCATATTGTTTTCCATAGGTATTGAACTAATATGCATTTCCACCAGCAGTATATAGGTGTTCTATTTACTCTACATACTTGCCAGCATCTGTCATTTTTTGACTTTTTATTAATAGCCATTCTGTCTGGTGTGAGATGGTATCTCTTTGTGATTTTAATTTGCATGTCTCTGATGATGAGTGATGTTGAGCATTTTTTCATACATTTTTTGGCTACTTGTATGTCTTCTTTTGAGAGGTGTCTGTTCATGTCATTTGCCTGCTTTTCAGCGGTGCTGTTTTATTCTTGTTGATTTGTTAAATTCCTTGTAGATTCTTAATATTAGTCCTTTGTTAGATGCATAACTTGAAAATATCTTCTTCCACTCTGTAGGTTGTCTGTTTACTCTATTGATTTTTTACTAAACTCCTTGGTTTAATTAAGTCCCATTTATCTATTTTTGTTTTCATTGCATTTGCTTTTGAGGTTTTATTTGTAAATTCAAGGACAATGTTCAGAAGAATAATTTCCAGGTTTTCTTGTAGGATTTTTATAGTTTAGGTCTTATATTTATATATTTAATCTATCTTGAGTTAATTTTTTGTATATGGTCCCATACCTCCCACCATATCCAAAAATTAACTCGGATAGATTTGGGATTTCTCAAGAGGAATCCCCTCTTCTGGATATTGCTATCTAGTTTTCCCAACACCATTTATTTAATCCTTTTGCCATTGTCAATTTTTGTCAACTTTGTTGAAAATCAGTTGATGGTAGGTATGTGGCTTTATTTCTGTGTTCTCTATTGTGTTTCATTGATCTATGTGTCTATTTTTGTACCAGTATCATGTTGTTTTGGTTACTATAGTTTGAAGTTGGGTGATATGTTGCCTCTGGCTTTCTTCTTTTTGCTTAGGGTTGCTTTGACTATTCACGCTCTTTTCGGTTTGGTATAAATTAAAAAAAAATTTTTTTCTAATGCTATGATAAACAGTATTAGTAATCTGACAGGTATTGTGTTGAATCTGTAGATTGCTTTGGGCCATATAGTCATTTTAAGAATATTGAGGCTGGGCACGGTGGCTCACGCCTGTAATCCCAGCACTTTGTGGGGCTGAGGCAGGCAGATCATTTGAGGTCAGGAGTTTGAGATGAGCCTGATCAACATGGTGAAACCCCATCTCTACTAAAAATACAACAAATTAGCCAGCCGTGTCTGTAGTCCCAGCTACTTGGGAGGCTGAGGCAGGAGAATTGCTTGAACCTGGGAGGCAGAGGTTGTAGTGAGCTGAAACCACACCACTGCACTCCAGCCTGGGTGACAGAGCAAGACTCCATCTCAAGGAAAAAAAAAAAAATATATTGAGAATATTCCTGTCCTTGAGCATGGGACATTTTCCCATTTGTTTGTGTCAGTTTCTTTCATCAGTGTTTTGTAGTTCTCTTTCAGAGGCTTTTCACCTTTTTGATTAAATGTATTCCTAAGTATTTCTTTTATGTGTGGTATTTGTAAATTGGATTGAATTCTTGATTTGGTTTTCAGCTTAAGCATTGTTGGTGTATAGAAAAGCAACTGGTTTTTCTGTATTAATTTTGTATTCTGAAATTTTACTGATGTTGTTTATCAGGTCTAGGAGTATTTTAGAGGATCTTTAGAGTTCTCTAGGTATAGGACCATGTGGCATATAATTTGACTCCTTCATTTCTCATTAGAATGATATTTATTTGTTTGTTTGTTTATTTATTTATTTATTCATTTATTTATTTTGTCTTGCCCGATTGTCCTGGCTAGGGCTTCCAGTACTGTGTTGAATTAGAGTGGTGAAAGTGGACATCCTTATCTCGCTCCAGTTTTTAGGAGAAATGCTTTCAACTTTAGCCTGTTCAATATGATGCTCACTGTGAGTTTGCCAAAATAATAATAATTATTTGAGGTATGTTCCTTTGATGCCTAGTTTGCTGAAGGTTTTTTATTATGAAGGGATGTAGATTTTATTGAAGGCTTTTTCTGTGTACATGGAGATGATCATACTTTTTTGTTTTTAATTCTGTTTATGTGGTGAATCATACTTATTGATTCGTGTCTGCTGAATCATCCATACATTCCAGGAATAAAGCTCACTTCGCCATGATGAGCTATATTTTTGATATGCTGTTGGATTCACTTTGATAGTATATGTTGAAGATTTTTGTGTCTATGTGCATCAGGGATATTGGGCTGTAGTTTTCTTTTTTGTTGTATCATTATCAGATTTTGTTGATATCTGTTTTGTGGAATGAGTTAGGGAGGAATCCCTCCTTGATTTTTTGGGAATAGTTTCCATTAGACTGATACCACTCTTTGTATGTCTGGTAAGATTTGGCTGTAAATCCATCTGGTCCAGGATTTTTTTGTTTGGTAGATTTTTTATTACTTATTCAATTTTATAATTTGCTCTTGGACTATTCCGGATTTCAGCTTCCTCCTGGTCCAATCTTGGGAGGATGTACATTTCTGAGAATTTATCCATTTTCTCTAGGTTTTTTGGTTTGTGTACATAGACATGTTCATAGTTGTCTCTGAGGATCTTTTGTATTTCTGTGGTATAAGTTGTAATGTTACCTTTGTCATTTCTGATTGTGTTTGAATATTCTCTCTTTTTTTATTGGCTATTATAGCTAATGGTTTGTCAATTTTATTTATCCTGTCAAAGAAAGAACCAACTTTCATTTCATTACTCCTTTGTATGATTTCTTTTGGTCTCAATTTCATTTAGTTCTGTTCTGATCTTTGTTATTTCTTTTCTATTGGTAGCTTGGGGTTTCATTTGTACTCATTTTTCTAGCTCCTTTAGGTGTGATAGTAGGTTCTTAATTTGAGATTTTCTTTGATGTAGGTATTTAGTGCTATAAACTTTCCTCTTAACACTGCTTTTACTGTATCCCAGAGTTTTTGTTATGTTGTGTCACTATTTTCATTTGTTTCAAAAATTATTTTTTTATTTCTGTCTTAGTTTTTTGTTTACCCAAAAGTCAGCCAGGGGCAAATTGTTTAGTTTCTATGTACGCGTGTGATTTTTGGAGTTCTTCTTGGTGTTGATTTCTAATTTTATTCCACTGTGGTCTGAGAAGATGTTTGATGTAGTTTTGATTTCTTTGAATTTATTCAGACTTCCTTTACAACCAAGCATATGGCCAATTTTAGAGAAGGTTCCACGTGCAGAGAGAAAAATGATTATTTTGCAGTTATTGGGTGGAGTGTTCTACAGATGTCTACTAGGTCCATTTGGTCAAGAGTCCAACTTTAGTACAGAGTTTCTTTGTTAGTTTTCTGCCCCAATCATCTGTCTAGTGCTGTCAGTGAAGTGTTGAAGTTGAAGTCCTCAACTATTATTGTGTGGCTGTCTATCTCTTTTTTTTAGGTCTAGTACTACTTATCTTTTAAGTCTGAATACTCTGATGTTGGATGCATATATTTCTATTTCTAGGACGGTTAAATCTTGGTGTGTTGAACCCTTTATCATTGTATAATGCCCTCTTTATCTTTGAAAATAATTTTTTTTTTCTTAATGTTATGGAGGCTGGGAAGTCGAATTGAGGGACTGCATTTGGTGAAGGTCATCTCGCTGGTGGGGACCCTGCAGAGTCCTGAGGTAGGCATCTCATGGCAAGGGGTCTGCATATGGTAACTTAGGTCTCTCTTCCTTTTCTTAAAAAGCCACCAGTCCCATTTCTCTGATTACTCATTAATCCACGAATGAATTAGTTAATTAGTTCATTCATGAAAGCTGACTCCTCATGACACAAATACCTCCTTTTTAAATTATTATTATTTTTTTAACAGAGTCTCACTCTGTCACCCAGGCTGGAGGACAGTGGAGTGATCTTGGCTCACTGCAACCTCTGCCTCCCATGTTCAAGAGATTCTCATGCCTCAGCCTCCCGATTAACTGGAACTACAGGCACCCACCACCACACCCAGCTAATTTTTTTGTAATTTTAGTAGAGGTGGAGTTTCCCCATGTCATCCTGGCTGGTCTTGAAACCTTGAGCTCAGGCAATCTTCCCGCCTCAGCCTCCCAAAATGCTAGGATTACAGGCCTGAGTCACCACCTAGCCAAAATTACCTCTTAAAGTCCCCACCTCTCACTTCTGCTACTTTGGGAATTAAGTTTAATTATGAGTTTTTGAGGGGACAAATATTCATGAATTTTGGAGGAGACAAATATAACCATAATACTTTCCTCTTTAAAAATTGTTTTATCACCTGTGTTGCCATATGAAATGTTTTTTATTCTCTTTTTATAGTTGTATTATTTTCCTTTGTGTAAATATATAAAAACTTACTCGTCTATTTTCCTGTTGGTGGATTTTTAGGTAGGGCTGTTATGGATAAGTTTCTTATGGACATCTTGTATATCTCTCTGTGTTTTCACTTGTAGATTCTCTCCAGGATTTTTTTTTTTTTTCAAGTTGAATGGGCAATACATTTGTGCTGTACAGTAGAAGGTGAAATTGTAATATCCTTCTCACATCATTTTTTTTTCTTAACTCTAAAAGATTTTATAAAGCATGCTATAGAAGACAAGTTTCACTAAATGTACTTTCAAAATGTGTCCCATGGTCAGATAACATTGATAAGTACTCTATTCTATATACTTCCTTTGGGAAGCTACAATAAATTTATCATATCAATGCCTCTGAGAAGTCCTGTAATATAGAAAATATCTACTTTATTGAACTGAGTGTTTCTCATGCTTTTTAATCATAAATCCTTTTTGTTCATCACATTCACTAATATTCCATTGAACATATTTTGACATGCACTGATATATTGCATCAACACTGTATCTGTCTTTGTGTTGTGTCTTTTTGATACATCAGTGAAATTTGCTATATCACCTGTGTCCTAGAATAGGCAGAAAGTATCCATGGAACAGTAGAAAATTATAGGAGAAATAGAAATTCTTACCTAAAATCAAGAATTCTGTCTTAATATATAATAATGGTGGTTGACTGTAATGCACTACCTTGTCCTAGCCCTATTCCCACTTTGTAGCAGGATGACCAATTCTCATTCTAGGAACATGGAGGAACTTTGAAAATAGTCTAGAGACAATCCTTGTCCAATGTCCTGCCTGAGTTTGAAAATAAACCCTGGCCTACTTATCCCTAGGAGAAAAAATATCAAGACTTGTTCAGTGATCCCGGCTTATCTATCAATCTGCAATGCCAGAGACTAGTATGTTTCCTAGATCTAGATATGTACTCTTAGGGCCATGTTCCTGATTACATTAAGACTTCAGCCTTCTAGAAAAAGTCACAGTTGCTCTACTCTCACTGGCACAGATAGTAACTGTTCTATATTGTACTGTCTTCTACTCAAAATCTTTTAATTCATATCTACTTCCTCTTCCACTTAGTTTTTGGATTCTCCTCTATTTTAACTCATCAGATTTTTGCCTTATTTTTATGGTATGTCCAACATTGAGACATTGTTTCAACATTTCCTTAGAATTTGTCCCTAGGGATTTCCTTTTCAACTTCTTGCAAGCTGTTTAATAGCACTTGGGGAAGTGATACCTCATCTCTGAATTTCTTGGAGCTGAAAATTTTAAGATGCTACAAACTATCTCATGCTCAACTTCCAAAGTCCACTTAGCTAAGGAATTGAGTACCAAGTTTTAGGATTTCTTTGTCTTCTTTCTACCCTTACAGTCCCTAGTAACTGTTAAGAGTATAAAATCCTACATTTCATCCAACTGGCTAAGGCCTGTTTTCCTACTCTATCTAATTTGCCATACTTAGGATCTGTTCTGATTCTCCCCTTTCTTACATTTTGTGGATTTTCCAGAATGACCCTTTTCTCTCTACCCTGTGGTACATACTGCAGTGTTCCACAGCAGCTTCCAGTGTATTTTTGAAAACATATATAAGGCTTCAATTTCATTGTCTTACAAATCAGTGTGATAGGCTATTTTAGGTGATACAAATGGTTTCCACAGTTTCTAGTCTTTGCCTACAAGTTTGTGAAACATACTCTCTTGAGTGAGTTTTCTCTGTGAATCGATACTACTATACTATACTAATCTATAGATCATTGAATCTTCAAATACAGCATGGATGTAGTGGTTTGGTCAGAGACACATATGTTTGAAGTACGTTTTGTACCCTGCAGAACATGCTGCAAGTCTCTCTTCCTGATGATGTTGGCAGTATTCATGTAGGCAGACATTTCTCATAACTATGCCCAATATGGATGGATTTTCACTGCTACCTTTTAATTCCTTCTGAATCTGATGAGTTCCTCTTGTCCTTTCCCCACCAATTATTTACAATTCTATCTCATTCTTAATTTAACTTCCATTCTAGACATTCTAGTTGGGTAATCTTATCATTTCCTTCATCCTGAAATCTAAATGCAGTCATTCTGAACCTCTTGCTCTTTCCACCTATGAACTTAAAGAAACCTATAGCCAACCTTTCCACCTATTTCTTTATCTGATAAGATGAGCAGTTCTCCTTCATCCAAGTAGAATTCATCCTTTTGGTCCTTACACTCCTTCCTCCTAGAGACTTGTCCTGCCAGTCACTACCTCTCTCTACTGCACTTTCTAGGCATTCAGGTCAAGATGTGTCTTAGTCAGTTCAGGCTGTTATTACAAAACACCTTAAACTGTGTAATTTACAAGCAATAGAAATTTATTGTTCATCATTCTGGAGACTGGGAGGTCTAAGATCAAGGTACCAGCAGATTTGGTGTCTGGTGAAGGCCCATTCCTCATAGGTAGTGCTTTCTTTCCATCCTCACCTGGTGGAAGGGGCAAACAATCTACCTTCAGCCTCCTTTATAATGTCACCCATCCTGTTCATGAGGGCAGTTGCAGAGCTCTTGTGACCTCCCAAAGACTTTACCTCTTAATACCACCATATTGGGGATTCAGTCTCAACACCAGAATTTTGAGGGGATGCAAACACTCACGCCATAACAAGGCTTAAATGCAACTTCATCAGAAAAGTCTTCCCTGTTTGTAAAACTAGAGTAGCCCAGCTGGCACTCGCTTTACATCACCCTATTTTATTGGTCTTTTTTTTTTTATGGCACATATCATCATCTAGTATATCTTTTGTGTTATCTGTTGATTCTGTCTTTTTTGATGTCCTTGGGACCTTGTCTATCTTGTTTATTCACAAAGTCTCAATGCCTAGAATAATGCTTGGAACACAGTGTAAGTTCAGCAAATATTGATAAATAAAAGACTAGGTGCATTCTTTAATTTTCCTGACAGTTAATTTTTACTGACTCTTTTTTCTAGCTTATAAATATGTACATTACTTTCCCATTTTAGAAACAGCAAAAGTAAACAAAAGGAGAAAAAAAAAAAAAACCTTTCCTTAATCCTTATTGCAATTGTCTAATCCAGGGATTGGCACTTTATGGCTTTGACCAGCAGGCCACCTGTTCTTACAAGTAAAGTCGTGGGAAGACCTATGAACATTCATGTATATATTGTCTATGGCCACTTGTTGCTCTACAATATAACAGTTGTGTAATTGCCACAGAGACCATAGGCCCATAATCCTAAAATATTTACTATTTGACTTTTTCTGAAAATGTTTGTCGACCTCTGGATCTATGCAGTTTCTTGCATTCTTTCAAATGTCATTTCTTCTTTATCTTCCTTTAACTGGATTCCATCTTCAGTGCTACACTATAACTGCTTTCTCTAAAGTTAAAAATGATGCCCTAGTTACAAAATATAATATGCTCTTTTGTCTTTATATTTTTGGACTACTATTCCTCATCTGACTTGGGATTCTCAAATCCTCTTAAAATTCTCTCTCTTTGGCTTTCCCAATACTCAATGTTTTCCCTTCTCACACTTCCTTAACTATATCTTTTCTGTTCTTAAAGAGAACTTCTTCTCTGGCATATTCATATTTATTACTATTATTATTTTGAGACAGGATCTCTCTTTTTAACCCAGGCTGGAGTGCAGTGACACAAACATGGCTCACTGCAGCCTCCACCTCCCGGGCTTAAGTGATCTCACCTCAGCCTTCTGAATAATTGGGACTACAGGTATATGCCACCATTCTTGGATAATTTTTGTATTTTTTGTAAAGACAGGGCTTTACCCTGTTGCCCAGGCTGGCCTTGAACTCCTGAGCTCAAACCATCCACCCACCTTGGCCTCCCAAAATGCTGGGATTACAGGTATGAGCCACTGTGCCTAGCCTCGCCTCTTCTTAAGAATTTGTATATAACCTCAGGGTTCTGTCCTAAGCCAAAATCCCCAATCTACATATGTCTCCTATGTAAACTCAGTCCATCTGAATGGTTTCAATCCCCTTAATCAAGTTTAGTACCCATCATGTCTCCACTTGATCTTTGCTGCAGCCTCCTGACTGGTCCTCTTATATTTAGCCTTACTCCATCAAAGCAACCAGAATGTTAATTTAAGTTAGTGGTTCCCAAACTTTTCTGCACATCAGATCCACTTGGAGGGCTGTTAAAATACAAACTGCTGGGCTCTACTCCTGGAGTTTGGACTTAGTACATCTCATGTGGGACTGAGAATTTGCATTTATTTGTTCTTGGGTGATGCTGATGTTGCTTTTATAGACTTCATGATGAAATACAGTGATTTAAAAAGAAGTTTGACTTGCCCACTTTTTTCTTAAGACTATGCAGTGATTTTTCCATAATCTACAGGATTACATATAAGTTATTACATCACATAATACCCTCCAAGATCTTACTCTTTGTCTCCTACCAGAATTCTCTCTTTCATTCTTTGACTCCCGTTTGACTCCCTTATGACCCTAGACTGCAAATTGCAACATGTGTCCCTCATTGATTACACACCTCTTTGCTCTTGCTTATGCCTATAATTTGTGTGCCCTCTCTATCCACCTTTCCCCTCTTTGCCCTTTAATGAGGTGTCTCAAGTGCTGTTCTACTTTCCAAGCTTCCACAATAGCCAGGGCACATTTCTCTCACTACATACTTTCTCTGTCCATTCTCTATCCACAATAATGTTTTACTGACAGTTATTTGTATTTATTTTGCGCCTTCTAAACTGTGAGCCCCTAGCAGAGTGCATAGATTCTATGACTCTTTTCACTCAATTTCTCTCTTTTTGTCTTTCTCATATTACAAAATGAAGGCTCACTTTAAGTTATCGATTTAGAAATGTATTTCTCACTGAGGGTGAGAGCACAGAGAAATTACTGCTCCCATACATTACTGATCACACTGTAAATTGACCCCATACTTTCAGAAAGCAATTTGGCAAACTCCTTATAAAAAAAAAATCTTTCATCTTCTTGGACTAATCATTTCACTTCTGGGAATATGGTCTAAGAAAATAATTCAGAATATGCACAGAGACGCATGTCACACATTGCTTATAATAGCAGAACAATTGGAAACACTAAATGCTCAACATTAGGCAGTGATTAAGATGCATGTAAATGCTGAAATATTGCGTATTTAAATGATGATTTTAAAGCTTATATGGTAAACATAAAATTATATTTTGTTTCAAAGTAAAGTAAAAAATAAGGGTACCAAATGTTAATATAAATGTTAATTCTAATTATAACCTTTAAAGAAAAAGACTGAAAGGAAATGCACTTAATTTCTAAGTTGAGAAATGCATGATATAACTTTATACTGTGGTTACATGTTAAAATAAACAAAAATAAAACTTATTTTAAGCATCTATGCTGTTTAATGTTATGTAGCTGTCTTTAAAATTACAAGGAGGAGTCAGTCATGGTTACACAGGCAATGCTTAGTTGAGCCTTCAATAAATAGCTATTCTTGTATCTGTTCCTTTCTAAATCACCACAGGATACAATTTTAGGAACTCAAAAATATTAAGAACCTTGACATTGAATAATACTTTGACACATTTAACCTAAGTTGCATGCAACAGTCAAGGGTAAGATGACTTTTGTAAGAAGAGGAAGTTGAATATAACATGAAGATACCAAGTTACAAACCAAAGCATGGATTAAGGAAAACATTATGGTATAGATTAGGGGTTAATGTGGAGTCAGTATACTATGGTTGTTACAGTTCTCATTTTAAAACCACACTCTAGATTAGAATCCAATTTTGCCTCTTACCAATTAGGTGATTTTGTGCAAGTTTTTAACTTCTTGGAGTCTGTTTTCTCATCTGTGATACAAAGATAGGTTTGCCTCTGGGAGGCACTACTAATTGCCTACCCACTGCCGTCCTAATGCTCTCTTGACTTGCCTCCCTCCACACACTGCATATGCTTGGTCTTGCTTTTACACACATATACATGCACGTGCTCTCAAAATCTGCCTCTAATTCTAGAGGCTCCACATATCAGTTCCTTTCTCAACCTCTCTTCAGTCAGATCAGGGTCATAAGACCCAGGCCTGGTCACTTGGATCCAGGGAAATACTGCTGAACTCCTCCTGGGAAAGGTTCTTTCTTCATTAAAATATATTCATGGACAAAAAGGCCATCTTTCCTTAGTATGTTCATTCTCTAGTGTGATGTCCGAAATTGCTTTAGTCCTCTGACCTTGAGGAGAGGCATCACTGACCTCCAGAGTATAGTAGAGCAGAAAGATGGACAGTCTGCATCCTTGATTATATCACCACCTGGAAGACTTTCTTTACGTGATATAGTACAGATGCTTATCATTTAAGTCAGTTTGAATTAGCTATTCTAGCACTTGCACTTAAAACCACCGTAATATTTTGTGTTAAATGAGAAAATAGGTGAAGTGCTTAACAAGGAAGTGGAGCATAGTGATCAAGAGTAGAGGCATTGGGGCCAGACTTGAGTTTTAATCTGGTGCTTGCAATGTAACGATGCACAAACTACTTAAACTCTGCAATGTCATATATTGGGAGGACAGAAAAAGTTGATTTTGTTTGTTTGTTTGTTTGTTTTGTCTTGAAACAGAGTTTCACTCTTGTTACCTAGGCTGGAGTGCAATAGTGCAATCTCGGCTCTCTGCAACCTCCGCCTCCCAGGTTCAAACGATTCTCATGTCTCAGCCTCCCAAGTAGCTGGGATTACAGGCAGGAACCACCACGCCTGGCTAGTTTTATATTTTTAGTAGAGTCAGGGTTTCTCCATGTTGGTCAGGCTGGTCTCGAACTCCTGACCTCAGGTGATCTGCCCACCTTGGCCTCCCAAAGTGCTGGGATTACAGGTGTGAGGCACGGCACCAAGCCAAGAAAAAGTTTTCATCTCACAACTTAATAGGTACAAGTCATGGTATGAAGATAACAATACAAGGAAATATGTCAGAGGATGACTGGGCAATGTAGTTGGCAGCTTTAGATGAGGTGATCAACTGTTGTCTGAAACCTAAATGATAAGAAAGGCCATACCTGTGGTTTTCTGGTGGGTGTGGAGGTGGAAGAGTAATAATTTGGGGAAACTGTTGAAAAGTCTGAATGTAGGAGCTAATTTGGCATAATCCAACCAACCACTCAACCAACCAACCAACCAACCAACAAAAATCAGAAAGAAGATTGAAATGCCTGAAGCGTCACTAAGAAAGAGGGAAATAGTTTTAATTGAAGTTGGTGCAGTGGATGAGGGCCAGGTCATACAAATCCTAGGTAGTGTGGAAAGAACTTTAAATTTTTCTCTAAGAACAATTAGAAAGCTTTGGTATGTTATTCAAGCAATAAATGAATAATCATGTGTAAGGTGTTGAGTACTTACCATATTGATACTGTTTGAATATTTTACATGAATTATTCATTTAATATTTATAACAAACTTTTGAGGAAACTGAGGTAAACGTATATTGAGTAATTTTCCCAAACCTATACAGCTAAATGTGAGAGAGCCAGAATTTGAAGCTGGGAAGTCTAGCTTCATAATTCTTGCTTACTCCATTAAGCTTACCGATTCCTTTTTATGACTGTGTGAATATAACATGCTAAGGAAGGTGATGAAATAGAATTTGTTTCTTCTCCTCAAAGCTAAGCACAACCTTATCTCACCTGTAATTTAATTCAATTTAGTCTAACAATAACTTATTGATGTCTTACTCAGTGCATGATACTGGCTAAAGTTCTGGGGTATGGAAATGAAGTTACCGCTTTTCTCTTGAACTCACAGTTTAGCAAAAGGAGACAAGTGAATACGTAAATATATTTAATATAGTAAGTCTCTCTGATACTTAATATGAGCGCTCACTAATACCCAGTCATCCTCTTTTTTGAAGGCACACTTGCATTAAGCTAGATAATGTGACTAATTTTGCCTATAGATTCTCAGCAAGTCATTTTTGAGTCATTAAAACCCCCCGCACAAGTCTTCACTTTCTTCTGTCCTCCTGAGGTGATTAAGGAAGCCTCATGTTTCCATAGCAGAGACACAACTTGGAAGCAGCCTTGTGGACCAATGAAGTCATTTCATAGAGAACAGCTCTGGGAAGGTGCCAGACCTATCTGAATTTTCTACAAGCAAGAAATAAGCTTTGCTGGATTAAATTGTTAAAATTTTAGGCTTTAGTTGTTGCCACAGGAAGACATAGACTCTACTGTGTTTTCTGCTGTAAATGAAGTATATGTGAAGCACTCTGAGACACAAGAGAAAAAAAGGAAATTAATTCTCAATGATAAAATGTGGATGTTTCCATGGAAGTGCTAACATTTTAATTATGTATAAAAGATGAGGAAGACTTCAACAGTTAGAAAGATTAGTAGATGGACTTGAAGAGTGACCAGAAAGGGTATCGGGGGAAAATGTATTAAGTGAATAAACAGCATTATGTGCAAGTAAAAATAAAATACATTTGAAAGACAGAAAATGAGGCCATGTAGCTGAAATACCTGATAATTACTAGTAAAGTGATAGACAGATATGAGGCTAATGGTAGACAGATGTGAATAAAGAGAGAGATTAGGGGCCACTTGGGTTCTGATAAATCTAAAGTTCTTGAACTTGAGTTTGTACAATCTGGGAGGGCTGTTAGAAGCTTTTGATAGAGATGTGTGCTGACAGCCACAAATAAACATGTATTGAATAGGACATAGTCATGATGATGTAGTCCCTGGCCTGTGTTGGTTGCAAACTATGATAGGAGATATTAGATTATTTTGAAATCATTTGTTTAGGTGGCATTAAGTGTAAATTCCATAAGATAAAACACTTTTAGAGAAACCAAGGTAACTGACAGTGGAAGTTACATTTTCTCTGGGTCTTCAGTGTTCACAAGGTCATTAAGACTTGAAGTGGGAAGTGAGGAGGAAAAGGTAGAGGGGAAGGCCTCATGTAAGGTAAGAGTTGGACTCTGTTACAGCCTGCAGTCTGTGCTCAGGAAAAACAACTCAGGCAGCAATATGACCATTGACTCTAGCATTATCTGGGTGTGAAAATGTGAAGAGCCCAATTGGAACAGTAGTAGCAGGCATAACTTGTGTTGGATTAAATGGGTCAAGAGACCTCGCCAAGGTGCCTAGCTTAGACAGGTAAACAAAAGATGCATATCATTAGTTGAAAGGGAGAAGGTAAGAGAGGTAGAACAATGAGGAGACATAAAGCACCAGCTGCTTCACCTCAGCCTAGGTCTGTAGGAGACGTAGTGGAGCCAGCTGAGTGAGAAAACAGCACTGCTTCTTACCATAATACTCAGGTGTGTATTGAATCCTCTGTGAACACATGAAGAATTTTTATTTTATGCATTTATTCTTAACTTTTATGGATACACATGAAGGATCTTAAGACAAAAATGAGTCCTCTGGAAAACAGTACTGGTGTTCACAAGAGGGAAAAGGAAAAGCAATGGGAAGAGAGTTATTTATTTGATAATATTTACAAATTCCTATGGGTACAAATCTCATTATTATGGACTAAACATTTTTTCAAGTATATGTAGATGTTGATATTGTAGATAAAATATAAATCATTAAAAAATGATACTGGATACTTAGTAATTTCTTATCATTATAATTCCTTAATCACCGTATAATAGAAATACAACTGTTACCACCAGCAGGGTCTGCAAAGCTTTTGATATTAAAAAGAAAACCCTGGCCGGGCACAGTGGCTCATGCCTCTAATCCCAGCAATTTGGGAGGCCGAGGCTGGCAGATCACCTGAAGTCAGGAGTTTGAGATCAGCTTGACCAATATGGCGAAACCTCGTCTCTACTAAAAATACAAAAATTAGCCAGGCATGGTGGCAGGCACCTGGAATCCCAGCTGCTTGGGAGGCTAAGGCAGGAGAATCACTTGAACCTGGGAGGCAGAGGGTGCAGTGAGCCAAGATTGCACCACTGCACTCCAGCCTGGGGGACAGAGCGAGAAAATCCTATCCTTGGAAAGCCTGAGAATCTGTGCTGTATTTTCTGGAGAATTACTTATATCACTGGCATATTAAATTACATATCTGAAGGAATCTGAAATTAATAAAATAGAAATTCATTCTTTTACTTTGAATGGAAAGCAAAAGGATCAGAGGTGGATAGTTTTCATTTGATATAGTTGATAATATAAAGTTTGCACATCCGGACAGGAAAAATGTTACCAGGAGTTCTGAAGAAGCTCCTAGAACAACATCAAATCTTAGTCATCAGTTCTAGCCATTTTTACGGATTCCAATGTTTTGTATGTAAGTGTGTGGGGGTGGAGTTAAAAGGATTAGGACAGATGTACACGTGCTGCCATGGGCTTCTCAGCCTGAAACTCTTGGGGAAACCAGGAAGTTTGCCAGCCGTTCACCTTATTTTCAGACAAGTTTTTCATTTGAAACCTGTGGATTCTATGCTTCATTGTTCTTGTGAAAGCGTCTCACAAATAATGGTGAAAATTGTTACCTTTTCCCTATATGGGACTTTGATTCTTTATGAGAAATTGGTTTACTGAAAATATAGAATGACTTTGCTGAAAGCATTTTGTTCAAGTCAAGTACCAGAAGGTGATGCCCTTTACTGTTATTTCAGTGAAAAGTCAAGGAGGGTTTAAGTAAATGTTTTCCTAATAAGTTGTATGGGGAATATGTAACTCTACTCAGTGGAAAAATCTAAAAAGCAATTAGCAAAGGCACTGTTTGTTATGAACGACATTTTCCTGGAAGTCCGTTGTTACTATCAGCATGAAAGTTTTCCTACTACTTGTCCCCCTTTCTTTTGACTTGGAAATCAGTTAACACCAAGTAGCTTCTGATTTCATTTTGCAAAGCTTTTTTGTTAACATCTCCAGATATTATATAAGGCTTTCCATTGGCATCGAAATTTAATTAAGTATTGTGAGTTTGCCTTCACTTTGACTATGATTATTTGAATTTCAACTGCCTTTAGGGAGAAAAATACGGAAGTATATTACTCACCACTTCACATCTGTTGCAGTTTAAAAGACTCAGTTGCCAAGAATTGTATGAAGCATCACTTAGTAATGATTCAGGAAATGATTAGTCAATGCATCTTATGCTTAAAGTGAAGGGCACCCTCTGTTGTCCATCTTGCTATGATAGGGCCTTGATATTTTCCAAGATACAGAATCAAGCTATAAATTTGCAATTTCTTCTTAGCTGAATATTGATAAATACATAGTGATAAATGACACACATAAGACAATCTTTCAATATTTTAGTTAAAATGTTCAAGAATAGAGACAGAATCCCCCCCAAATAGACCCTGATACTGATAATGAAACAACAGCAAAATGGATTCATTTTCTTCTTCCACCAATTAACTAAGATTTGATTTCCATAGTCATTTGATATCTCTGTGTGTCAGTCTTCTCCTTTAGAAAATGAAGATGTTAATAACTACACAATGTACGTTGCAAATATTTTATTTTTGCTGTTGTGATTTAAATTTGAAGTGCGAATGAAGTTTCCAGCTTTTTTGTGTGTGTCTTGTAATTTTATGATGCAATTATTTTTGCAATTACACTGTGAAAAGGCCAGGGAACTGATGACTGTCTTGTACATTTAAGTCTTTGGCTGAAAACTAATACTTCAAGAAGTTGCTTCTCTAAACTTTGTCCTTATATGACTCCCAATATTTTATTACCTCTTCTAAACATCTCTCACTTCTCTAAATGTTGTGATGGATATTTATTATTATTTATCCATGCTTTGATTCTTGATTTCTAATGGTCAGACCTCTTCTTTTTGTCTTAAAAAAATGGAATAACACTTGAATGTTTATTTTTGTTTTCCTGAACCTTCAGCATCATATTTTCAGTTCCTATGCTGTTCCATTTGTGTAACACAGGGTGTCAAAGTCAAACTCGTCATCTTTATCCAAAATCTACCTTAGATTTGAAAGTTTAGCAAGACCACAGAATGGTAATCTGTTTTTTCTTTGGTGGGAATATAATATTTGGTTTACTCATTGCAGTTCTGTTGGTCATCATTTCTAGATCTTTTCAATTGACAGAGCTAAGGTTTTCAGAGTTGATCTTTTTCAGTAGACAGAGCTAATGCATTTTGTGTGTGTGTGTCTGTGTGTGCATGCCCATGTGTACATATATAAAAATATACACATATATGTATATTTTATATTTAATAAGTTCATATTAAAGATAAAATACCTCATAAACTCACACTGGTACTTCCTATACAAATTTTGCAGTACCAGGGTTTTACTTAATTTGTTTTACATTACATCTGTATCTCTTCTCTTTCACATCAAGAAACTCGGTTCTCAAGGACACAGGGGATAATATAATTAGAATTTCTGAAAATTTCTCATTTCCTTTATCCCACATCACCTGCATAATTGTCTCAGGATAACAATTCTATTACCACCAATATTATTTAGAAAAAACAATTTTTTTGTTTGTTCTCCCCACTCTCATCTTTTTTTTTTAAAAATAATTGTCTTACATTGTCCTATATCTACATATAATATTAAACATTATAATCTCTCCTTTTTAGCTCTCTTTTAGTATTAATTTTACAAGTAATTGTGTATTTAGTGTTTACCACTAGTTTTATGTCAATGTTTCTCTAGTCATCTTGGTTTTGTGAAGTTTGCTCTCCGGTAGGTTTCTCAAGAAGGCCTCATGGAAACAGTATTTTTAGAGTTCTTGAATGTTGATAACTTGCAAATTTGGCTTTTCTTCCTTTTTTTCTTAACCACTAGACCACCAGGAATGCTTTTTCTTCTTGAAAGTCCCTTTGCTAGATATGAAATCTTTGTCCTACATTTTTACTCTTGATTATCTTAATTGTATTAATCCATTTACATCTGGCATAAAGTGTTGCTGTGGAAAAATGCAGTGATTACCCACTTTTCTTTCCTTCTAAGTCTCTTGTCCAAAAGAGCTTGCCTTTTTTAATCTCAAAAGATTTTTAAAATATGTCTTGAAATTGGTCATTCTGGGTTGTCATAAGTTGGATAAAAGCATATAAAATATGGTTTTTTGATATGTAATTTTGAATCTTTTTTATTTCAGGGTTATTATAGGATTTAACATTTTTTCCCCTTGCATTGATTTTCTTGTTCACTGCCTCCTATTATGGATATATTTACTCATCTTTGCTTGTCTTCAATATTTGTCACTTTTTTGGTTCTTTTTATAGCTTTCTTTACTCAATTGAAAATTTTTCTTTTTCACCTTTAGTTTCTCTTAAACCTTTATTATTATGTTTATTTTCTTTCATGCTTCTTGTAATATATACTTCATTTCTGAATTTTTTTTTTTTTTTTTTTTTTGAGACGGAGTCTCGCTCTGTGGCGCAGTCTGGAGTGCAGTGGCCGGATCTCAGCTCACTGCAAGCTCCGCCTCCTGGGTTTACCCCATTCTCCTGCCTCAGCCTCCCGAGTAGCTGGGACTACAGGCGCCTGCCACCTCACCCGGCTAGTTTTTTGTACTTTTTAGTAGAGACCGGGGTTTCACCATGTTAGCCAGGATGTTCTTGATCTCCTGAGCTCGTGATCCGCCCGTCTCGGCCTCCCAAAGCGCTGGGATTACAGGCTTGAGCCACCGCGCCCGGCCTGAAATTTTTTATTCCTAATTTTTTCCTGAGTACTTTTCCTCATTTCTAAGTTTATATAATTCTTAATGTATTTACTTCTTTAAAATCTTGTATCATTTTCTTAATTTTTTAAGGTTGCTTTGAAATAGTAGATGACAGTTGATATATTTTGTGGACTCATCTTTCTATTATGCATTTATTGTCTATAGGGAGGTTATTTTGCTCATTGTTCTCCTTTCTTCTTATAACTTGTATGAGATTTGACATTGAAATTTTTCTGTTACTTATTTGTATGTATTTTTTTGAATTTTTAGAAGATGTGGCTCACGACATAAAACTTTATATATTTCTCTCTTTTGTCTTTTTTTCTAAAAGTGCTAAAAATATGTTATCATACTTTCTGAGATTCGTGGGTTTATTGTTTTCCTATACTTATTTTTATCCTATGAAGAACTTTTCTTTCTTAATCTTTATTCTCCAAGCCCTGCTCAAATTTGATTCTCTTCCACATTTTTCCTCAAGTTGGGCCTATATTGGTTGAGTTTTGGATGACTGACATCAAGAGATGACATGATATAGTCTGTCCCAGTCCCTTCAGACGTTACTGTGGGACTCTTGCAGTCACTTGTTATTAGACTGGACAAAATCCTTGTAGTTCCAACAATCATTTTTAAATTTGTCAACCATGCTTTCCAGTGAGTATCAGTTGGCTGTTGTGTTAGTCAAGGCTCTCCAGAGAAATAGAACCAATAGGATGTGTTCATGTGTGCACAACTCTCTCTCTCTCTCAACATCTATCTTTATTTATTTTAAGGTATTAACTGATGTGATTGTGGTGCTGACAAGTATTAGATCTCCAGGGCACGCTGGGAAACTGGAAAGTTTTGCAAAAGTCAATGTTGAAGTCTTGAGTCCAAAGGCTGGAAATTGAGGCAGAACTTCTATGTGCAGTCTGGAGGTAGAATTCCTTCCTTTTTGGAAGAGCTCCATCTTTTTTTCTTACAGCCTCTGACTGATTGGATGAAGCCAACTTGCATTATGAAGTGTAATCTGCTTTACTCAAAATCTACTGCTTTAAATGTTAATCACATTTAAAATCATGCCTTCCCAGCAACATCTAAGCCAGTGCACAATGATCTGACCCAAGTTAACACAAAAAATCAACCAAGATTGCTATTGAGAAATGTTTTGTTCCCAAGTCTGTCAGACTCCCTGGTGCTTTCCTTTACTTCCTCCCAGCCAGGAGGGGATGCTTCACAGTTCTTGTGGTTGTCAGTCATTTATTTCTACCTACTTGTATTTTGAAATTCATGAGGATAATGTGTCACCTACTTTTGTTGTATGTGTTTTTTGTGTGTTTTGGGTTTTGATATTTAGTTGTTCTATCAGTTTTTACAAGGATATTTATGAAGATTTAGCCACTTTGTTACTGGCATTTTCTCAGAATTATTCTTGGTTTTGAAAAAATTTTGCTGGTTTCCTTTTTTATTTTTTTCCTTGAAATTTAATTCTTATATGAACTTGTCAACTTAACAATCTCTTCAACTTTAGAAGAGGGCACCTTTAAGATATAAATTGATATGCAAGTACAGATTTTGGAGTTACCAAAATATGAATTTATAACTGAATTTATATTATAAAAGTGTTTGGAAGTAGCAAAATGGAAAGAACAGTGAAATGTTCTTTCACTGGGGAAATGTACATTGTCATTATCAGTTCTTTCACTGGAGAGATGTACATTGTCATTGTGAATCTAAAATATTAAATAATACCTTCATAATTAAGCTAATATATAGACTGAGTGGAATTATTAATATGTACATAAGAAAAATTTAATAAATATTAGCTACTATTGACATGGTGATCATTTTGATGAAGAAGATTATGATTTTGTTTATTTATTTAAATGGACAGGGAAAAATATATGTACTTACCATGTACAACATGATGTTTTAAAGCAATGACTCAACAATGGGGATGTATTCTGAGAAATGTATCAGGTAATTTTGTTGTTGTGTTAATATCATAAAGCATATTTACACAAACCTAGATGATATAGCTTACTAATTTCTTGGGTCATATGCTGTAGCATTTCTCAGAACATATATGTAGTCCTTGTATCTGCTGTTGATCTCTACCAAAACATCATTATGTGGCCTATGACTATATATATGCATTTTGGAATAACTAAATCTAGTTAATTAATACATGCATTACCTCACATTTTTGTGGTGAAAACACCTTAGATCCACTCTCAGAAATTTTCAAGAATACAATATATTATTAACTATGCTATTATTTTAGTGGATAGTTAAGAGATTCAAGTGGATCTCTTGAATTTATTCCTCTTATCTGACATTTTGTATTCTTTGACCAACGTCTTCCAAACCCTTTCTCCCCCTAACCACTCCAGTCCCCATTCTACTCTCTACTTCTATGAGATCAACTTTTTAAAGTTCCATATATGAGTGAGATCATGTGGTGGTTGTCTCTTTGTGCTTGTCTTATTTCAATTAATATAGTTTCCTTTGCTTCATCCATGTTGTAAATGACAGGATTTTCTTCTTTTTTTATGACTGAATACTATTCCATTGTATGTGTATACTGTATTTTCTTCATTCATACATTGATGGACACTTAAGTTGATTCCATATCTTGGCTATTGTGAATAGTGCTATCAAGATGGGATGCAGCTGTCTCTTCAACATACTGATTTCATTTTCTGTAGCTATATATCCAGCAATGGGATTGGTGGATCATATGATAGTTTTATTTTTAATTTTTTGAGGAACTTCCATACTGTATTTCATAATGGCTGTACTGATTTTCATTCCCAACAACCATATACGAGGGTTCCCTTTTCTCCACATTCTTACTAACATTCATAATCTTTTGCCATTTTGATAAATAACCATTCTAACAGCTATGAGGTGATATTTGGTAATTTTAATTTGCATTTCCTTGATGATTAGTGATGTTGAGAAATTTTTAATATACTGTTGGTCTGCATACCTAATATTCCTGTATGTCTTCTTTTGAGAAATGTATATTTTGCCCATTTTTCAATTGTGTTATTTGTTTCTTGCTATTGAGTTATTTGAGCTCTTACATATTTTGGATATTATCCTCTTATAAGATATATAGTTTGCAAATATTTTATTTCATTCTGTAGGTTGTGTCTTCATCTGTTTCATCTGTTTTCATTTACATGAAATATCATTTTACATATCATCATTTTCAGTCTATGTGTGTCCTTACAGATAAACTTAGTATTTTGTAGGCAGCATGTAGTTGTGTCTTGTGTTTTGATCAGTTCAGCCACTGTATCTATGTATTTTGATGGAAGAATTTGATCCAATCACATCCCAGGTACCCGTTAATAGATAAGAATTTGCTATTGCCATTTTGTCAATTTCCTTTGTTCCTTTCTTCCTCTCTTGCTATCTTCCTTTCTGACTAAGTGATTTTTCCCTTGTGATATGTTTTTATTCTTTGTCTTTTACTTTTTGTGTATCTTTTATAGGTTGTTGCTTCATGGTTACCAAGTGGCTTGCAAAAAACATTTAATAGTTATAACAGGTTACTTTAGGTTAATAACAACTTTGATCACACACACAAAAAAATTCATATGTTTACTCCATTCCTTCCCCTAAATTTTGAGTTTTTGATATCATATTGTTTTATAGTGGATATTCCTTAACACATTATGGTAGTTATTTTTTAATAGTTTAGTTTTTTAGCCTTCATAATAAATATATCCATATTTTATACATCACCATTAAAGTATTAATGTATTTTGAATTTGACTTTGTCTTTATTCTTACCTTAAATACTTTAAGGTACTTACTGTTACTATGACAGGTGCAACACTGTGGCAGGCCAGAAGCTTTGGGGAGATGCAGCAGGGCATGGAGCTGGGGCATGACAGAAGCTCAGAACCATGGAGGGCTACTTGTCATTCAAGGCTGGCAGAAGCCCAGGGCCACTGAAGTCAGCCTAGTGTTGGTACAAGGCATAGATGAAGTCCACCACACAAGCCTGAAGTCTGGAGCTATGTTGTCCCACTGATGCCAGAGCAAGTCTAGAGGCTTAGTCCTGGTTACCAGCCTGGAATATGGGGCTCTGGAGGTCTGCATGATGCTGACTTTTATTGTAACAGGCCCACTGCTGGAGTCAAGGCAAAGTCCTGTGCTCACTTCTCTCTCTTTTCCCCATGTGGATAGTATCTTTCATCATGCTGTGCTCCCTGGGGTTGTGAAAGGGTAATGTGTGGGTAATGTAAAACTAACCTTCTTACCCTGTTTAATGCATCTTTTAAAAATCATTGCACTAGAACTAGGTACTGTGATTTCTTACCTGGTTTTCTTAGCTCTTGTGGAGGTATTTTTGTGTGTGAGTAGTTTTTATAATTGATCTTTCTGTGGGGACATGATTGCCAAAGAGTCCTATTCTGCCATCTTTCCCCATCCTAACAGCCTATCTTTATCTTAAGCCAGGGAGGCAAGCCTGAATCTTTTCCTCCTTTCTTTCTTGATCATTCTTTCTTTTGTTCTGGGAGGCTTACACAGAGCCCAGAGAACATCCATATGCATAATTTCAGAAAGAAATAAACTAGGTGATTTTAAGGATTTCTTCCATCTTTGAAAGTGTAGTGTTTTAAACTGTTAAAAATTTTAAAGTAAAAAAAAAAACTTAAAAGCTTTTCTTAAAAATATTGAAACAATGATATAAAATTAAATATATTTTAGCTTTTTTTTTGACCCACAATTTTAACAGTCTCACCATCAATGCCTTAGCTTTCTCGTTAGAACCATTTGACTATTTCTCAGAATTATAATGCAGACATACACTTGTAGGCAGGAGATAAGCCATAATAAATAGTTATAGATATACAGATATGTACACTCAGGCAAAAAAAGTTTTCTCCAATTTCTTCAAATGAGCCAGTAAATTTTGAAAACTTGTCTTTAGAGATCTGTAAGAAACAGTGAGAAGCTCATCAAATGTTTATCTTAAACCATTTGTGCCAGTGATTTTATCTTATTTAGACCAACTTCACTTTACTTTCTATACCTAGGAAATAATATATATTTTATTTTCTATACCTTGTAAAACATTTACATATTTATTAAAGATGCTAAATTAAAAAAATAAAGTTTGTTTATTCAATGGGTTTCATTTGCAGATATTTCTACTAGGATAGTGCAACCATTTTAAAATTGTTAGCTGCATAATGCTTCTCCTCTACTTGTCAGTTTTCAATCAGTATAGGGTTTGAGAAGGATGCACATGGAACAATGAAAGGAGACCAGGTTTACCAGTCAGATCAGCTAAGTCTTCCAGGGAAAGTACTGGAGACAGATAGTCTTGTATCACATTGGGCAGATTCAAGAACATCCTATCCTCAGTTTCTACAAATGTGTCTCATTCCCTGGGGAAAAATGTTGAGTTATTTATTGATCATAATTACACCTGTTAGTCTATAAGTTTAACCTTTAATCTATATCTGCCTTAATTACTCCTGTTTTGCCTTTAGGAAGCACTAAAACATTTTTAATGGCTGCTTTTAAAAAAGGCATTTGTAAACGAAACAGATAATCAGAAGATAGAGTGATAACATAAGCACAAGCTATTAATTTGTTAAATCACTGATTGACATTAGCCAGTTCTTATATAGTATCCAAAAGAAAGTGCATATAAATGTCTGTTACATATATATATATATATATTTCTGTTGAGGGGAATGGAGTCTCACTCTGTCACTCAGGCTGGAGTGCAGTGGCACAATCTCGGCTCACTGCAACCTCTGCCTCCTGGGTTCAAGTGATTCTCCTACCTCAGCCTCTTGAGTAGCTGGGATTACAGGCGTGCAATAATTCAGTTTTATGCAGAAGTACACATTCATTTTTTATATAAGAATATTTTCAATTATTGGAATTAACTTCTATATGTTCAGGTGCAACTGAAAAGGCCATTGGCAAGTGACAGAGTATAATATACCAAATATCATCCAAAAATAGATATTTTATTAATTTATAAATGTTTTTCTACTATAGAAATACTCAGACAAGTTTAATGAGATAAAATTTTCTACTTAAAGCTCATTAAGTATAGACTTTGCTAACTCATTTCCACCTGCAACAACCAATACTAAAATACTATTGTGAAAATATAGCGTATTTCCCTTCAGCAATTCATTGTTCAGGTTTACTTCAGAATTATATGTCTCAAAACGCATAATTATATAGGCTGGGCATGGTGGCTCATGCTTGTGATCCTAGCACTTTGGGAGGCCAAGGTGAGTGGATAACTTGAGGTCAGGAGTTCGAAAACAGCCTGGCCAACATGGTGAAACCCCATCTCTACTGAAAATTTAAAAAATTAGCCAACCGTGATGGCAGGCACCTGTGATCCCAACTACTTGAGAGGCAGAGGCAGGAGAATTGCTTGAACGTGGGAGGCGGAGGTTGCAGTGAGCCAAGATCACATCATTGCACTCTGGCCTAGGCAACAGAGTGAGACTGTCTCAAAAAAATAAAAAAATTTAATTATATAGATAGTTACATAGTTTTACTACATAGACATTAAAATAAGAAGGCACCTCAGTTACTCAGCATGTAAATATAAAAGAAGATTTAATTTGAAACCATTGACCTCATATAAATTCTCCAGTAGTTTAAACAAGAATGAAATGTAGATATTCAGCACTAAAATACTTTTTTTCCTTTTCACATAAGTTCTATAGCAAATATATAGGAAAATGAGAGAAATATCTCTGCTTTCTCTTTGGTTGTTTATTTTTTTGAAACATGCCATGATTCAACCATTTATTTTCTGATTTTTAGATTGAAAAAATGGATTTAAAACAGAGGAAAAAGCTATCCATGGTGTTCAATAAAGAGTTGCTATTTTATAATATATAAATTATTTGAAAAGCAATATATATTATTCTTCACCAGTTACAGGCACTGTTCTTGGTGTCTACTGATGTACATGCTATGGAACAACTTCCCCCTGAGGAGCAGTGGTATCCACCTCAGTCATTCCACTCAGCTACAACTTGAATTACTATCTGAGAAAGTCTTCTTGAGTGATTTGGGTTTTGTTTTTATAATATGATAATGCATAAAAATAAAATTCTCATGTAAATAAAAATTTAAAAATATGGGCTTTGTAACCAAGCAGATTTGGGTTTCAATAATGCAAAAAGCAGATATTTAATAATATATGTTGAATTAATGAAAAAATCAGTCATTCAGTCATTTAATGAATCCTTGCTATATTTCTTATAGGTTAAATTAATGAAAGAATCAAGAAACCATTTAATCATTTGACGAATCCTAGTTCTATTCCTTATAGATTGTACAATATTGGTCAAGTTATTTGGGAAACTGAAACATGGAAAGATTATTTATAAGACAGGGAATAGTTCACAGATTTGGAGTGAAGACAAATGGCATATTGTTTACATCTGAAAAAATATCTAGAGCATAATAATTGGTCAATAGAAGTTTATGTCTTTTATTTTTCTTGAAGACTTTTCAGCTCTTTGCAGCAATATGCTGTCATAGATCTGTCAAGTAATATGCAATTTTACATAAGGGTACTTATTTATACAATACCATAGAACCGGGCTTTCAACCAAAGGTACTCACACTATCCAAGACTTAATCTGGAAAATAGCTTGGAGTTTATTGGAATCAGTACCCTGAAGTTGCTTGGAGAATTTTAGGACTCTTAAGTGTATATCCAGAAAGACATTTCTTGAACATCTTGAATAAAACATAATTTGAAATGTTTTAAGAGGACCGATATTAGAAAATTTACGTGAATAAAGATGACTTTTTCCATCGGATAGGCTTTCTTTTATGCATATATGTGCCGAACCATTTTGATTAATCTTTTTTTCTGGGTTTTGGCATTTGTACTTCTTATGTTTGACAAAATCAGATCAGTGTAGGGGATTTTTAATGGCAGGCGATTTTTTTAATAGAAAGAATAGAACATATCATGCCTATTATCTTTTACTCAGCATATTGGTGTTCCATCTTTATTTTCAACTATCTTTTGTGGCCAAACATAGTTCCTACTTTCCTCCTACTTTCTCCCCTATTATAAGGTAGCATTAAACAGCATTACTTATTTTTATGTTAAACCCAGTGTCCTCTTCTTGTTCTTTAATCTTAAACTTTCTACAAATTTTGTCTCTATTGTATTTCTCTTCCTTCTTGAATATTGGTTTACAAAGTGCACCTGTATCTCAATATTCCTCGTAAATCTTCAGAAACTTTTGCTGTTTCATTCTTCCCTATTCAGATTCTTCAATATAGTTTTCCTGCAATATTTTGTGCTTACTCATCCTAGTGGATGTGTGGTGTACCACCAAGAGCACAGAAAAGAAGCAATTAATACCCCTGCTGCTAGGTGTACTGCCAGAAGAAAACTCTCAACTCTCAGCACATCTCAGGAGTTACCTCAGATGAGGGAGAAAGAGTCACCTAGCCAAAAAGAATGCTTTCTTTGCAAGGCAGCTGCTTCCCATGGCTGACTGGCCTACAGCCCAGTCTCTACATCAATTTGAGACAGCTCTAAAGGATCATACTGTCTGTAGAACATCCTGTAGGACTAGCTGAAGCTCCCATTGAGACTACATTTCTCCTTGACTTCTCCCTTTGCCCAATCTGTTGATCCCAAGCATATTCCATAGTAATCATCATGCTCACTAATCTTCATTTTAAAGCCTACTTCCTTGGGAACTCAATTTGTGACGGTCAACTTTTTTTCTCTTGTATACTCCTTCTTGATGTAATCTCAACACTCTTTGTACTTCAACTTGCATCAGATAATTCCCAACTCTTTCTCTTGCTCTGAGCTCCTTCGGAGCCCTCAGTACTTGATATGGTTTGGCTGTGTCCTCACCCAAATCTCATCTTGAATTCCCACATTATGGGAGGGACCCACTGGGAGGTAATTGAATCATGGGTACAGGTCTTTTCCATGCTGTTTTTGTGATGGTGAGTAAGTCTCATGAGATTTGATGTCTTTAAAAAGCAAAGTTTCCCTGCACAAGCTCTCTTTCTCTTGTTTGCCACTATGTGAGATGTGCTTTTCACCTTAGGCCATGATTGAGAGCCCTCCCTAGTCACATGGAACTGAAGTCCATTAAACCTCTTTCTTTTGTAAATTACCCAGTCTTGGGTATGCCTTTATCAGCAGCATGAAAATGGACTAATACAGTAAATTGGTACCAGTACAGTGGGGCATTGATGAAAAGATACCTGAACATGTGGAAGCAACTTTGGAACTGAATAACAAGCAGAAGTTGGAACAATTTGAAGGGCTCAGAAAAAGGCAGGAAAATGTGGGAACATTTGGAACTTCTTAGGGACTTGTTGAATGGCTTTGACAGAAATGCTGGTAGTGATATGAACAATAAGGTCCAGGCTGAGGTGGTCTCATATGGAGACAAGGAACTTGTTGAGAACTGGAGCAAAGGTGACTCTGGTTATGTTTTAGCAAGGAGACTGAGAGCATTTTACCACTGCCCTAGAGATTTGTGGATTTTTAAACTTGAGAGAGATGATTTAGGGTATTTGATGGAAGAAATTTCTAAGCAGCAAAGCGTTCAAGAGGTGATTTGGGTACTGTTAAAGGCATTCAATTTTATAAGGGAAGCAGAACATAAAAGTTTGGAAAATTTGCAGCTGGACAGTGTGATAGAAAAAAAAAATCCCATTTTCTGAGGAGAAATTCAAGCTGGCTGTGAAAATTTGCGTAAGTAACTAGGAGCTGAATGTTAATCCCCAAGACAATAGGAAAAATGTCTCTAGGGCATGTCAGAGGTTTTCATGGCAGCTCCTCCCATCACAGGCCCTGAGGCTTAGGAGGAAAAAGTATTTTCATGGGTTGGGCCCAGAGTCCCCGTGTTGTGTGCAGTCTAGGGACTTGGTCCCCTGTGTCCCATCCAGTCTAGCCATGTCTAAAAGGGACCAAGGTAGAGCTCAGCTGTGGTTTCAGAGGGTGCAAGTCCTAAGTCTTGGCAGCTTACATGTGGTATTGAGCCTGCAAGTGCACAGAAGTCAAGACTTGAGGTTTGGGAACTTCTGCCTAGATTTCAGAGGATGTATAGAAATGCCTGGATATCCAGATAGAAGTTTTCCGCAGTGGTGGGGCCCTTATGGAGAACCTCTGCTAGGGCAGTGGGGAAGGGAAATGTGGGATTCAAGCCCCCACACAGAGTCCCTACTGGAGCACTGCCTAGTGGAACTGTGAAAAGAGGACCACCATCTTCCAGACCCCAGAATGGAAGGTCCACTGACAGCTTGCACCGTGCACCTGGAAAAGCCACAGACACTCAACACCAACATGTGAAAGCAGCCAGGAGGGAGGCTGCACCCTGCAAAGCCACAGGGGTGGAGCTGCCCAAGACCATGGGAACCCACCTCTTGCATCAATGTGACCTTCATGTGAGACAAAGGAGATCATTTTGGAGCTTTAAGACTTGACTGCCCTGATGGATTTCAGACTTGGATGGGGCCTGTAGCCCTTTCATTTTGGCCAAATTCTCCCATCTGGAATGGCTGTATTTACCTAATGCCTATGCACCCATTGTATCTAGGAAGTGACTAACTTGCTTTTGATGTTATAGGCTCAGAGGTGGAAGGGACTTGCCTTGTCTCAGATGAGACATTGGACTATGGACTTTTGAGTTAACAGTAAAATGAGTTAAGGCTTTGCTGGACTATTGGGAAGGCATGATTGTTTTTGATATGCGAGGACATGAGATTTGGGAGGGGATGGGATGAAATGATATGGTTTACCTGTGTCCCAACCCAAATCTCATCTTGAATTCCCATGTGTTGTGGGAGGGACCCAGTAGAGTGTAACTGAATCATGGAGGCAGGTCTTTCCCATACTGGAAACAGATGTGATAGAGAACAAGTCTCAGAAGATCCAATGGTTTTAAAAAGGGGAGTTTCCCCAAACAAGCTTTCTTTCTCTTGTCTACCACAATGTAATACATGTCTTTCACCTTCTGCCATGGTTGTGAGGCATCCCCATCCAAGTGGAACTGTAAGTCCATTAAACCTCTTTCTTTTGTAAGTTGCTCAATCTTAGGTATGTCTTTATCAGCAGTGTGAAAATGGACTAATACAGTACTATTTACACTTATGTATGATACATCTTTATAAAGGTATTAGCTCAAACTCACTAGTGTCATGCATGTCCATGTGAAGAGACCACCAAACAGGCTTTTGTGAGCAATAAAGCTTTTTAATCACCTGGGTGCAGGCGGACTGAGTCCAAAAAAGGAGTCAGCAAAGAGAGATAGGGGTGGGGCAGTTTTATAGGATTTGGGTAGGTAGTTGAAAATTATAGTTAAAGGGGGTTGTTCTCTTTCAGGCAGGGTTGGAGGTCACAAGGTACTTAATGGGGGAGCTCCTGAGGTTCATTGTCCAGGAAAAGGAATGTCACAAGGTTAATTGATCAATTAGGGTGGGGCAGGAACAAATCACAATGGTGGAATATCATCAGTTAAGGCAGGAACTGGCTATTTTCACTTCTTTTGTGGTTCTTCAGTTGCTTCAGGCCATCTGGATGTGTATGTGCAGGTCACAGGGGATATGAGGGAATGTCACAGAGGCCTGACATTCCTGTCTTTTTTTTTCTTTTTTATTTTGAGATGGAGCCTTGCTCTGTCACCCAGGCTGGAGTGCAGTTGTGTGATCTCAGCTCACTGCAAGCTCCACCTCCTGGGTTCATGCCATTCTCCTGCCTCAGCTCCCTGAGTAGCTACAGGTGTCCACCACCACACTCACTAATTTTTTGTATTTTTAGTAGCAACGGGGTTTCACTGTATTAGTCAGGATGGTCATGATCTCCTGACCTCGTGATTCGCCTGCCTTGGCCTCCCAAAGTGCTGGGATTACAGGCGCAAGCCACCGTGCCCAGCCCCTGTCTTCTTATATTAATAAGAAGACAAAACAAAATAGTGGTGAAGTGTTGGGGTAGCAAAAATTTTTGAAGGTGGTATGGAGAGATAATGGGCGATGTTTCTCAGGGCTGCTTCAAGCAGGATTAGAGGCGGCGTGGGAACCTAGGGTGGGAGAGATTAAATTGAAGAAAGATTTTGGGATAAGGAGTGATATTGTGGGGTTGTTAGAAGGAGCATTTGTCATATAGAATGATTGGTGATGGCCTGGATGCAGTTTTGTATGAATTGAGAAACTAAATGGAAGACACGAGGTCCAAATAAGAAAAGGAAAAAAACAAGTATTAGAGGACTAAGAATTGGGAGGAGCCAGGACATCCACTTAGAAAGTGCCCAGGGAGGTCCATCATAATTATTTGCTTGGTTGGCGAGTTTTGGGGCTCTATCTTTGAGTTTTTATGTTGTCATTTACCAGGCCAGATTGATTTAGGTAAAACAACACTCTTCATTTAAAAATATACAGAGTCCACCTTTTTCAGCAGTGAATAAGTTGAGGCCTATTCCTGCCTTCTTATATTAATAAGAAAAATAAAACAAAATAGTGGTGAAGTGTTGGTGTCATGAGGAGAACAAGAAGCTGTTTTGGTCTTATTTGCAAATTGATTTTTGGGGGTAAGAAAAACTAGTGTACATATGCCCGTCCAATTAATAGGTAGATACATGTAGGTGGAGGAGCCACAGAGGAAGAATAGACCTTCGTAAGGAAAAACTGGAAACGTGAAGTGAAAAGATGAGAGGGAGCACCAAAAGAGGTGTCCTGCACCCAGACTCTTAGGGATATAGTGGGGGCAGCAGCCATTAGAAGTTACAACAGGGATTGATGGGGCAGCTGGGTAGAGAGGGAAGTTCGATTTTTATGGTGTATGAGAAAGCACATAGTGTCTACAAGCAACCTTTCATTGCTATTCATGGGGTTGGGTATAACTAAACAAGAAGGGGGTCTTGGAGGAGAGTCCGAAGAACAAGGGGCAAATGTCTTAAAGGAAGTGAGAGGTTCTAAGAAGCGGACTAGTGACTTGTAACCCACATAGAAGAGGTTATGAAAGGACGATAGAATGGAATGAACATGTGAGGCTGGAAGGAGGAATATTTCTTGGTTCAAGAACCATTTGCCTTGTGTGGGAAGAGATTGATAGGTGGAAGTTTCAGTGGGAGAATAGGTGGGAGTGACTGATGAGAATGAGAAAAACTGGCCATGAGGGACAGAAGTTGGAATGCTATCTGCTTATTTAGCTACCTTATCAGCATAAGTGTTGCCCTGAGCAATAGGATCTGATGCCTTTTGATTGCCCTTGCAGTGAATGACCCCAGCTTCCTTGGAAGTAGAGCAGCTTTAAGTAGAGTTTTATTAAGGGGGCATTAATCATGGAGGATTCTTGTGTAATGAAGAAACCTCTTTCAGCCCATATAACAGCATGGTGGTGAAGGATGTGGAAGGCATACTTGGAATTGGTATAAATATTGACACATAGTCCTTTTGCAAGAATGAGGGCTTGAGTTAAGGCAATGAGTTTGGCTTGCTGAGAGGTAGTGGAGGGTGGCAGAGTAGTAACCTCAATGATAGATGTGGAAGACACTATAACATAGCCTGCCTTTGCCGGTGATTAGTGATTGGGCCTGGAAGAACCACCATCAATAAACCAAGTGTGGTCTGGGTGGGGAACAGGAAAGAGGGAAATATGGGGAAATGGAGAGAATGTCATGTGGATTAGAGTGATGCAGTCATGGGGTTTAGATGTAGTATCAGGAATAAGATGAGAGGCTGGATTGAAGTCTGGGCCAGGAACAGTGGCAATTGTGGGAGATTTAACAAATAGTGAGTAGAGTTGAAGGAGCCAGGGGGCAGAAAGTATATGCGTCAAGTATGAGGAGGAAAATAGATTTTGAAAGTTATGAGAACTGTAGAGAATAAGTGGAGCATAGCTTGTGATTTGGAGGGCCTTTAGAAGTATTAAAGTGGCAGCAGCTGCCGCACATAGATATGAGGGCCAGCCTAAAACAGTAAGGTCAAGTTGTTTGGAGAGGGCACGGTCCCAACTCTTGTGTAAAAATTCCGACTGCACAGCCCTGTACTTTCGCGTGTGTAATGAAAAGGGTTGGGATGAGTTAGAGAGAGCTAGTGTGGGAGCAACTTCTAGGGCTGTTTTTAAAGAACGGAAAGAGGAGTGGGAAAGGATCTAGGACCTATGGGGTCAGCTAGGTTTCTTTTGTGAGTTTATGTAATGGTTTAGTCAGGATGGTAAAACCAAGTTTTCAAAGGCAAAAGTACCTAACCATGCCAAGGAAGCAAAGGAGTTGTTGCTTTGTAGAAGGAGTTGGGGTTTGCGAGATTAGCTGGACATGATCAGCAGGGAGAGCACGTGTGTTTTTATGAAGAATTATGCTGAGATAAGTAGTGGATGAGGAAGAAATTTGGGCTTTGGAGGGGGATATGTGATATCCTTTTGAGAATAGATGTTGGAAGAGCAGGAGGGTGCCTTGTTGGGAAGATTTGTAGAAGGGGCTATAAAATAGAAGGTCGTTAAAATATTGAATAAGGTGAGAAGAAGATGGATGGAAAGTAAATCATGAGAAAGGGCTTGACTGAAGTAATGGGGGCTGTCCCTGAAGCCTTATAGCAGTACAGCCCAGGTAAGTTGCTGAGACCGATGGGTGTCAGGATCAGTCCAAGTGAAACAAAGAGAGATTGGGATGAAGGGTATAAATGAATAGCAGAAAAAGCATCTTTGAGATCCAGAACAAAATAATGGGTTGTGGATAGTATTGAGGGAGGTATTGAGGATAGGAGAGCATATGGGTTTGGCACCACGGGGTGGATAGGCAGGACAGTTTGGTTGATAAGGCAAAGATCCTGGACCAACCTGTAAGACTTGTCTAGTTTTTGGACAGGTAGGATAGGAGAGTTGTAAGGAGAGTTTGTAGGGTTTAAAAGGCCCTGTTGTAACAGGTGGGTGATAACAGGCTTTAACCCTTTTAAAGTGTGCTGTGGGATGGGGTATTAGCTTTGAGTGGGGTAAGGGTGATTAAGTTTTAATGGGATAGTAATGGGCATTTTAATGGGATAGTAATCGGTTGCTAGGGAGGGAGGAGAGGAGTCCCATACTTCTGAGCTAAAGTCGGAGGATACAAGAGGAAGATGTGAAGAAGGCTTTGAACTGGGGAAAACGGTGGCAATGAGGTGTGACCATAGTCCAGGAATAGTCAGGGAATCAGGTAATTTAGTTAAAATGTCTCATCCTAATAAGGGAGCTGGGCAGGTGTGGATAACTAAAAATGAGTGCATAAAAGAATGTTGTCCAAGTTGGCACCAGAGTTGGGGAGTTTTAAGATGTTTAGAAGCCTGGCCCTCAATACCCACAACAGTTATGGAGTCAAGGAAAACAGACCCTTGAAAAGAAGGTAATGTGGAGTGGGTAACCTCCATATTGATTAAGAAGGAGATGGACTTACCCTCCACCATAAGAGTTACCCAAAACATCTGTGATGGTCCAGGAGGCTTCTGAGGTGACTGGGCAGTGTCAGTCTTCAGCTGCTAAGCCGAGAAGATCTGGGAAGGAGCCAGTCAGAGAGCCTTGGGCCAGAGTTCTGGGGGCTCTGGGAGTGGCTACTGGGCGAGTTGGACAGTCCAATATCCAGTGGGGTCCTGCACAGGTGGGACTTGGCATAGGAAGAATCCTGGGCTGTGGGTATTCCTTGGCCCAGTAGCCAGATTTCTGGCACTTGAAGCAAGATCCTGGGGGAGGAGGTCCTGGAGGAATGCCTGACTGCTGCAGTTTAAGCGTTTTGAAGTTCTTATGTGCTAGAGATGTGGCTGGGGTTTCTCTTACAGTAGAGGGAAGTAACTGCAACTCAGAAATACATTGTCACTTGGCTGCCTCTTCTCTATTATTGTTTGAAGGTAGGGTTAAGTCTTGTTGTGGGGTTTGAGGGTCAGAATCCAATTTTTGGAGGTTTTTCTAATGTCAGGAGCGGACTGGGTAATAAAATGCATATTGAGAATAAAATAGCTTTCTGGCCCCTCTGGGTCTAGGGCGGTAAAGCATCTAAGGGTTTTTGCCAAATGGGCCAGGAACTGGGCTGGGTTTTTATATTTGATGAAACAGAGCCTAAACGCTAGCTGATTTGGGAGAGGTTGGATAAAGAAAAAGGATCATTGGCCAGGCGCGGTGGCTCATGCCTGTAATCCCAGCACTTTGGGAGGCTGAGGTGGGTGGATCATGAGGTCGGGAGATCAAGACCATCCTGGCTAACATGGTGAAACCCTGCCTTTACTAAAAAAAAAAAAAAAAAAAAAAAAAAAATTAGCCAGGTGTGGTGGTGGGTGCCTGTAGCCCCAGCGACTTGGGAGGCTGAGGCAAGAGAATGGCGTGAACCTGGGAGGCAGAACTTGCAGTGAGCCGAGATTGCACCACTGCACTCCAGCCTGGGTGACAGAATGAGACTCCGTCTCAAAAGAAGAAGAAGAAGAAGAAGGAGAAGGAGAAGAAGAAGGAGGAGGAGGAGGAGGAGGAAGAGGAGGAGGAGGAGGAGGAGGAAGAAGAAGAAGAAGAAGAAGAAGAAGAAGAAGAAGAAGAAGAAGAAGAAGAAGAAGAAGAAGAAGAAGAAGCAGCAGCAGCAGAAGCAGCAGCAGCAGCAGCAGCAGAAGCAGAAGCAGCAGCAGCAGCATTAACCTTGAATATGTCTTCAACTCCAACCAACTCTCTAAGAGGAAACTGTTGGGCAGGTGAGGGAGAGCTAATCACAGAATGAAATTGTAAGCCAGACCAGGTGTGAGGAGGGGAGGTGATAGAAGGATTATAGGGTGTGGGAGCAGAGACTGAAGAATTGGGACCTGGCTTGGCCTGGTGAGGAGCAGCCTGGGGAGGAGAGAGAGGTCAGATGAGTCCGTAGAAAAGAAGGTTTCATAGGACTCAGAGCTTGGGGTGGAGACTGAAGGAACAGCCAGGAGAGAAAGAAGAAAGATTTGGGACAAGTCACATTGAGAGCAGAGACTAGGGAGGGACCGATGTGTAAAAGAATGCCTGGACATCAGGCACCTCAGACCATTTGCCCATTTTTCGACAAAAAATCATCCAGGTCTTGTAAGATGGAGAAATCAAAAGTGCTGTTTTCTGGCCATTTAGAACCATGGTCGAGTTTGTATTGGGGCCAAGCGACATTGCAGAAGAAAATAAGTTGTTTAGGGTTTAGGTCAGGTGTGAGTTGAAGAGTTTTTAAGTTCTTGAGAACACAAGCTAAGGGAGAAGATGGGGGAATGGAGGGTGGAAGATTACACATAGTGAAGGAGGTGAGTTTTAAAAGAAAGGTAGAGACAGGGAGAAGGGGGTGGTGAGAAGCCCTGGGCAGTAATGTGGGTGAGCAGCCAAAGCAGGCATCCCCACAATTGACTTGCCACCAAGGGAATGTGGGTGAATGACCAAGGCAGGCATCCCCGCGGTGATCAGACACCAATGCAATGTGGGTGAATGATCAGGGCAGGCATCCCTGCAACAATCAGACACCAAGGAAAGACTGTCTTGCTGAGTCTGTGACTGGCACCAGAGTTTTGGGTCCATGGATAAAATGTGTCTCCTTTGTCTCTGCTAGAGAGAAAAAGAACTGGATTTGGAAGGACAGGGAGATTGAAGGGTAGTGAGAGAGACTGGAGAAGAGAGTAAATAAATCGCTTACCCAATTTGAAATTGGTGAGATGTTCCTTGGGCTGGTCTGAAGACCCAAGGTCATAGGTGGATCTCCTCATGGAGTGAGGGTGAGGACAGGGGATTGGTCTCCCAAAAGGAGACCCTGTCCCAGGTCTTCAGCACCAATTGTCACGCGCCTCCATGTGAAGAGACCACCAAACAGGCTTTGTGTGAGCAATAAAGCTTTTCAATCACCTGAGTGCAGGCAGACTTAGTCTGAAAAGAGAGTCAGCAAAGGGAGATAGGGGTGGGGTAGTTTTATAGGATTTGGGTAGGTAGTGGAAAATTACAGTTAAAGGGTGTTGTTCTTTTGTGGGCAGGGGCTGAGCTCACAAGGTGTTTGGTCGGGGAGCTCCTGAGATTCATTGTCCAGTAGAAGGAATGTCACAAGCTTAATTGATCAGTTAGGGTGGGGCAGGAACAAATCACAAAGGTGGAATGTCATCAGTTAGGACAGGAATTGGCTATTTTCACTTCTTTTGTGGTTCTTCAGTTGCTTCGGCCATCTGGATGTGTACCTGCAGGTCACAGGGGATATAATGGCTTAGCTTGGGCTCAGAGGCCTGACAATTATGATATCAAATATTCTCAACCTCTTATCCTCTCATTATTTTGGTAGCATTTCTTCATAGCACCTGGCATTTTCAGAACTGCACTTTTTTCAGTTATATTCATTTTTTAAACTTGGATTTAAAAGAAAGCCTTGAAGCTAGTAAGACAAAACAGACTGTTTTTAATACTATGTTTGGTAGTAAACAAGGCAACTGGGCACGTGAGTCTTTCTTTTTTTGATTTCTCTTGTGGTGAAGGAGTTTCTGAGATTGTCTTAGTGGTCAACTTTTAGCTCTTAATCAGGTTAGGTATCCTCATTTGAGTGAATGGCTTTATTTCATTTTTTTGGGCTAGCTCTGATGTTTTCTACATATTTGGAGTGACGTTGTTTTTCGAAATGAAATAATAAAATACAGAAATACCCAGAAAAATATTGTATTCTGTGTGAACAAAATGGTGACCCTGGCCAAGGAAGGCTTTCCAAATCCTCAGAACAGTCCATTCATTTAACGACAATTTTAATTTACTGAAATTTTGCAAAATTTTAACTTACTGAAAGCTTATTATGTATCAGCTCCTTCATATGTTTTATGTTATTTAATCCTGTGAACAGCACAGGGAATTTGGAATTATTAATATTATCATTTCTAAAGATGACTAATGCCAAGAGAGGTTAAATAACATTCCTAAGGTGACATAACTCATGAGTGAGACACTCACGAGTCTCTCACTCATGAGTGAGTGAGACACTCACGAGTCTCTCACTCATGAGTGAGTGAGACACTCACGAGTCTCTCACTCATGAGTGAGGCACTCACGAGTCTCTCACTCATGAGTGAGGCACTCACGAGTCTCTCACTCATGAGTGAGGCACTCACGAGTCTCACTCACTCATGAGTGAGACTCAAACTATTTTTTTGAGTATTAACTTGCTTTATTTATTTATTTATTTATTTTCTTCTTAGTTTTTTTTTTTTTACCTTTTTAAAATTGAGGTGCATTATACTTATAAAATATACCACCTTCACCATTTCTAAGGGTGGAGTTCAGTGAAGATTCAAATTTGAATTTAATTCTCAAATTTGTATTTGTAATTCCTATATTATCTTACAGCGAATCCAGATGATAAAAACAACTGAAAAAACCTCAAATAGAACAAAATAAGAGTCAATTTTTATATAATAAAAGCAAAGATGAATCAATGTTAGTAAAATTATGTATGTGCTATGTTATCTCAGAAAATTCAAAGAATTGTATGAGATAAATAGATGATAAACATAGTCATCTTTGTATAATACCAGTTATACAATTTCTTATGGAAAATTAATTGCACACCTTTTTTCTTCCCTACAGCATTGAACTTTATTTTTTTTTAAAATCCATTTGCGAAGCTCTGCTTTGGAGCCTGGAATATTAAACTGTCATCTCACAACCAAAAAAGGACAAGAGTAAACTAAAAGTATTTTTGGCATTGTTTAATATTTGGAGGGAAATAAGCGAGCTGTAATATAACAGAGCAGAAAGCTCCTTGCTGTCATGATTTGACTACTGCTTTTAACCCCAGAATTAAACAGAACAGACAAAACACATTTCCTACAGCCCACAATGAAGTAATATTCAGTTTTGCAGCACCATTTTTGGAGTCAAGGACACTATCTTTAAATCTACTCTTTTTGTCAAAACCCCTAAGCAGGAGACCTCATCCAATGTGGTCACAGCACAGTCATTCTGTTATTTAAAGAATATTTCTTTTGCATTGGTGGACCCCAGGTGCCTACTCTGTTGAAATTAGAGAGTGAAATGTTCTTAAGGCTTATTCTATTTGGCAAATCAATGTTTTAAAAGAAAGACTTTAGAGTACTATTTCAAAAGATGGAATTTAGAGAGTTGTAGCTGAATGCCATCTACATGGAACATACTTAGCCACCTGCTACTGTAAAGAGATGTTTTACCCATCCATTTGCAAGTTTTTTTTTTTAATTTAAAGAAATTGCTGCTGAATAAGACACTCTCCTGTCTTTCATGCCACATTCTCTTACCATTTTTCTTCTTAGTTTGAATTTTAAGAGACATTTGCATGAGAACAAGTCATCTTCATTTGAAGCTTTAGCTGTCTGAACTTCTGATGGATTGACCTCCGGTCGTAATTATTGATGGGGAAGCTTCAAAAGGCTGCAATACCCCATCCTTTATCTTAGGCTCCATTCCCTTTATCTGATACGTTCCTTGCTGTTAACCTCAATGGCAGTTCTACCTTTCACTGACTCTAGCAAATCCTCAGCTCCCTTTCCCCTTCTTTTGACCTTTGGTCAGTGGCCTCATAATTCGCCTGAAATGGTTAGCTTTTCACTTCAAAATGTTTGGTAACAGTCATTTTGCTGGCTGCTCCCAGTTATTGCTTCCTTCAGACGTGCCTTCATATAAGGCCACAGGCTTCCTAGTGTGGCAGCAGTTTCATATTTCCAGTGTACAATGGCACCTGCTAACTTATAACCATTGTTGAATAATTAAGTTGTTTTAGTTGAGACGCTTCCTTGACCCTTCTAACTTGGGCAGGTATCTTTGCCTTGCACTACCACAGCATCTTGTGCTTCTACCATCGTAAGGATCATCACATTGCTGCAATTGCTTATTTAAATTTCTGTAAACTCTGTAGACTTAAAGATTACATTAAATTTATTTATATCCTCAACCTGCTAACACAGTGCCTCATGTTTAGTAAGTGCTTAATAAATATTTACTGAACAAATGAATATTGATAAACTATTATATGTGTGGCACTTTGTCAGGATCCATTGGGGAAGTCCACTAAAAGCAGAAACATGGGTTCAATTTTTTGCAAGTAGTTATTTGTATGTCTGGAGCTGTACAGCTCATAATATTTATCTGTTCCACAAATAAACAATGAGGGAGATGTGGGGGCAAAGAGATGGGGGTAGGTATTTCAGAAGAATAAACTTATACACAAAGACACAGAGGTAGGGAAATGAGAAAGAACAGGTAAGAGGTCTGAGGTGGCTTCCAAGCCACTCAGCGCTAAACAAATTTTGTTTTTCCTGCTATTCCAGCCTATGGAAGTCTACGAGTTTCACCTCAAATTCACTTATTACAGGATGTTTTTCATGTTTTCTAAAAAGCTATATTATTTGAGTCCCTTCAGAGTTTTGTACAACTTTCATGGAACTGAGCTATTTTGAATTGTAATCAGTTGTGTGCATACTATTGTATCTTACCTGCTCATCTGTAAACTCTGAGTTGAGAGTCTGTCTCTTACTCATCTCTGCATCTTTTGCTCAACATAGAAATTGACCACATTGTAGGTACACATTGTTATTATATTACTCTTTAATTTTAGGGTGAACATTCTTATTAGTGTTTTATAGTTGAAAGAAATGAAGAATGCTCCCTTCTTTAGGTTTAGTCCACCAAACATCCTTCTCTGCAGCTATTTGACTTTATGGACCAACATATATAGCCATTGGTAATTTAGCCATGGGCTTGCTTGAAGGCTTGTGTATGAAGTTTCGATACTGTGAGAAGCAAAGTGGTACCTTCTGTAATAACAGAATAATTTTAAAATATTAAAACCAACAACAAATAGGTAAAAAAAAATTTAAATATGATTTTTAAGCTAGAGGTAAAAACCATGTTTGAACTAGGGAGTGAATATGTTAACCACAGAAATAGATTTTTGTTCTTTCTTCTTTGCAATTTCTTCAACTGGAGAAAGTTGGGGTAGTTATGAAGGATACTTGCAATATCTGAAAGCATCAGCTTCTCATTGACATGGTGCAACTAGACTGTGCCTTTAGCTATGTGCCGGCAAGAATCCTATACTGTTTCTGCAACATGAAACAGTTAAGAAGCTAGGAGATTTCTATTTCTCATAGCTTAGCTGTGTGATCTTCAGTGTCAGGTAATTCATACAGACCTTATTCCCATAATTTTTTAAAGAATGCATTTCAATTAGATGATCTTTGGGATCCCTTCCAGCTTCAGATTTCTAGATTTTTCTGATATTGTAGGAAAAACAAGGATAAAGATGGTTGACACAACTTTTCTTTCCATATTACGCTTGTGATTAGTCTTACTGCAATGGGACCTATTATGGCTGAGCTTTCCATAATATGAAAAGGAAGAACATTCATAGTCATTATTTCCCTTTAAGCATTTACTTTGTTCTACAGGATAAGGGTTTTCCAAGTTCTGTACGTTGCATATATTGCCCAGAAATGGTGCATATGGCGTAATAAAGGTGAGAGTCAAAAGATCCAGGTGAGTTATTTCTTCTCTCAAAAAGACAGTAGACTCGATTGTAATTTTCAGCACATTTTGAAATAGCTTAAACTTAATTCCTTAATTTGTTTCATTGAGTTACACTTTTTTTTTTTTTTTTCCAAAGGAGGAGCGCACAAAGAATGTATAATTTGTTTGGGTTTCTAATACCACCATTTATCTCTTCATTTCTAATGACACTGAATGATAATAATGTATCTCAGAAAGTGGAGAGAGAGTATAAATTGTCTTTGTTCTGAAATGAAGAGATTCCTTCAGATAACTGAGGATATCAAAGAGGGATATGAAAATAGAAATGAAAACCCACTCTCTTCTGCTTATAGAAAAACATTTAGGCACTAAGAGTGGGTGAACAAGTAGAGAGAGAAATTTTAAAAAGGGAAAAAATGAGAGAGACATTTGTTAGTATTGTTCTCTTAAAATTTTTGAAAATAAGTACATTGAATTTTGTTTTGCAAAGTAGGTGATTTTATTGAGTCTTTAAAATAGAACATCTCATTTTGAGTAATTTTAAATTTTAAAGTTTTTAGAAGATTTCAAATTTCAATTCTGTTAAGCAGAATTCAATTTAAAATATATATTTAATTCCATATGTAAATGCTAAAACTGAAATGATGTTGATTTTTTTCATAACACCAGAGATTAAATAATTAATTTCCATTTACTAATTTAAACACTTTTTGTAGAGCTCTTAATCCATTCATTTCTCCATTTCCACAAGTTAAAAGAAAAAAAATCACCTAGTACATTTTACCTATTGTTTATTTTTCTCTATATGTGCTTGCTTATATAATACTAACCTAAAACTCTTTGGTACACAATTCTTCAAAGTTTAGTTCCATTGTTTTACATCACCACCATTTTGCTCCATAAATCCCTCATAAAAAATTTGTCAAAGTGTATAATTTGTAACATTGAATAATTTTACTTCAATCCAAGAGTAGCTTTTCCCTATAGAACACTCTATTTTGTGTCAAAAAAAGCATGTAATAGGACCAAAGAACAAGTTTGACACCATTCGGAAATCCTGCTCTTAAGTTTAACTCCCTTCATTTCATACTGTATGGGGTCCACTTTGTACTGTATTTGGCCCTGTAGGCACTTTAACTTAAAGATCTGATTTAGCTTAACTCTTAAATATGCCCCTAAGTCACATCTTCAAATAATACATTTCCCTTTTGAGAGACTATGGGAAAAAAGAGAACTTATTGTACTCTGGCAAGAGTTACATATAGAGGAAAGCAGGGCAAGACCAAGCAGGTAGGTAAGTGTAGAACAGCACTTGAAATGCTTTAAAACTTCCAGAAACTGTCTTCTTGAGCAGAAATTGTTTTAGGGTAGAAGCCCTCAGGGCCTCAAAGGCACAGGCTTCAAGCCATTTTCTGCCAGGTCAAAGGGTTGATCACAGTTGGGAAAAGACATTTTCATTTTCAACTGCAAAATTGCTCTTCATTTCTGCAAAACAACATGGAAAGTGAAACTGGAAGCAAGCCAGGCACTTTGCTGGTTTTGCTTTGGGTGTGAGTTTGTTCACATAGCTCTAAGTTCAGAATCTAATGTTATGCTCTAGAAATGCCATAGTGTATTGTTAGAGGATATAATGTCACACTGAGGACCATTTATTTCACAAAAGGAATGTTAGTTGCTAAAATGCAACCAGATACTATATGTGTGTATGTGTGTGTGTGCATGCGTGTGTTTACATTACATGTACATGAAAATACTCTAAAGTTTTTATTTAAAGATGTGAAAGGATAGCATCTTAAACAGCCACAGAACTAGAAAGCTAAATTCCTTCACTTTTTATTTAGAGGCAGGTTTCTCTAAATACCTGATTTACCTCTAGAGTAGGAGAGAAGAGTATGGATTGCTTTTGGTGAATTCTTCCTCCTGCTATAATTATTGAGATTAATCACTGCAGGAAATGCCCCTATGTTTGCAACAAAGCCTGCATTTCTGAGCTCAGAGAATAACATGAATATTTTGTCAAAAATCATTGAAATGATGTAGTCTCTAATTTTTTAATACCTGATACGTTTGTCCATGTTTTATTAATGTCTCCCAGACCTACATATAGCAGATTCTCAGCAGCATACTTAACATGATTGCCTTTTTTGCACTTTTTCAGAGCATTGAGTTTGGAGAGAGTAGCTTCAGTGCAAAGTAATGGAGCTTAACACCCTGATTTGAGGTGGGACTCCTTCGAAGCACCCTTGTGCCATTTCATTACTATAGGTTTGCTCTTCTCAGCTGAGTTGCAGATTATTCCTGTGATGAACTTGTTTTTTTGTCTTTTGTTTTTTATCTCTTCCATACTTTTTCATAGCACCCAGGATATCTGCACACAGTATACACTGAAGTATATGCTTAATAATTAAGAACGTATTTTCAGTGTTGGTACAGTAAATATTATAATCCAATCATTGTGGAAGGCTGGAAATTCTTTTGTTTGCTTGGCTGGCTCCTGCTAAAAAGGCTTCTGGGTGCTTGGGGCCCTCACATTCCACTAGGTCCTGGAGGAGACTGCTCTATCCTGTGGCACTTAGCCGTGAGACTAGCTGAACTCATTTTTGGACTGCCAACCCCAGAATTCCGCAACCCAGTCAAAACCAATGAATTTGGTCTTCTTACCCCTTAAAAAATAAAGAAAAACGCTAGAAAAATGACACTTTGATTTTAAAATGCATTTTCCACAACACTTCATGGGTGAAGTCTTGAAGAAAGAATTATCTTGTTCCTGTTTTAAAAGCAAACAAATTCCTGGTGTATTTGATAATTGAGCACTTCTTAGCTCCAGCATGTTCTCTGGCTTCTCACCTGTAAAGCAAGCTTTCTCTGACCTGGGTTAACAGACTTAACAAATGCGGAGAGGGAAGGCCCTTTCTTGGACTTCAAGCTGGGTGGTGGAAAGGAGAAAAGCATGCAATTTCTAATTGGGGGTGTGGAGAGGTCCTGGTGAAGATTACATGTAAATGACATTGAGGAAATTTTCTGAAAGGCTCTTCTTAAGAATACCTTTGGAAAGTACATTAAAAAGTAGATATAATCATCTATTTTCTTAATGTAAGTTCAAGGTATTTTTTCCACAGGTGATTCATAAACAACTTCATCAATTTAGAAAATGTCTGTTGATATTTCTCTCTCTCTCCTTCCTTCCTTCCTTCCTTCCTTCCTTCCTTCCTTCCTTCCTTCCTTTCTTTTTCTTTCTTTCTTTCTCTCTTTCTTTCTCTCTTTCTTTTTCTTTCTTTCTTTCTTTTTTTCTTTCTCTCTCTTTCTTTCTTTTTCTTTCTCTCTCTCTCTTTCTTTCTTTCTCTCTCTTTCTCTCTTTTCTCCTTCCTTCCTTCCTTCCTTCCTTCCTTCCTTCCTTCCTTCCTTCCTTCCTTCCTTCCTTCCTTCCTTCCCTCCTTCCTTCCTTCCTTCCTTATCAGAGGCAGGGTCTTCCTGTCTCCCAGACTGACATGCCGTGGCTGAATCAAGGCTCACTGCAGCCTCAAGCTCCTGGGGTCAAGTGATCCTCCTGCCTCAGCCTCCCAAAAAGCTGGGACAGCGTTTGTACACCACCATGCTCTGCTAATTTTTGTTTTAATGTTTTGTAGAGACAGGGTTTCCCTATGTTGCCTAGGCTGGTCTCAAACTCCTGGGCGCGAGCTATCCTCCTGCCTTGGCCTCTCAAAGTGTTGGGATTACAGGCACATGCCCTGCACCTGGCCGATATTTTCTTTATGTTTTTAGTGTCATCAGCTTTTAGATTAAATGTCATAAAACACTTTGCAGTTCCTCAATTTCATATTTCCACAGTTCCTACTTTTGGAATGTAACCTAAAATATTCAGCAAAGCCTCACTCAGTGAGTACAGTGCAATAGTACATTCAAAGCTAATTGAGAGAGAGAATGAATCTGTTGTTTTTAATCCATGAATAAGGACAGCTGCACTGATAGGTGTAATCCATTCATGAACCAACCCAAATGCTTGTCTTATGCACAGCTGGCAGTGTTGTTCTGCAAGGTTCTTAAATCTCTCTTTTGTTGGAAGTAAAATCAAAGGAGTGTGATTTTCAGAAGGCACTGGGGCTATAGCTTAGCCAATCTGTTTTGTTGATCCAAGACAAATTTTTAATGCAAATTAATTCACCACTACACATTCCAAAAGCTGACACCAGGTTTAATTTAGATGAGGTCCTTTTTGTATCTTGGGGTCACTGTAGTATAGATAGTAAATGGGCATCTAAAAATATTTGGGCTTTCACAATTGGGAAATACCAGGTGGAGAAATCTAAAGGTGATATTTATGGAGTTCCTACAGGAAATTTTGGCATAGTGGTCAAGACTAGAGTTTCTCAAACTTTAGTGTGGGTCTGAATGGTCTGAAAAGCTTATTAAAACAGATTAATAAATCTCAATCTCATAGTATCTGATTCGGAAGGCAAGGTCTAAAGAATCTGTGTTTCTAACAAGTTCCCAGGTGTTGCTGCTGCTGCTGGTCTTGGACTGCACTGTGAGACCCATTGGTCTATATCCCACCATACCCCAGTATCTTCTAACCCCACTAAAGATTCCTCCCGGTCTCCTGGCAGATTTGGAAAAGTTGAAAGAAATGGGTGATAGAGTTAAACAGGATGAAGAGGTGTAGAGATGCTCTGGGCTGATTGGTAGGCCACACACAGAAATGAAGGAAACTATAAAATCTAAAGACCTATTTCTTTGCTACTGAGATTTATCTCTGCTTAGCTCTATAAAAGAAAGCAAAGTTGACATTTATGTGATGGCAAACCGTAAGGCACCCACTGCCAGCACGAGCAGTTCTGACTACCCACTGTTATTTTTAAATGTTTCAGACACCCTGGGAGAGAGTGCAAAAAAACAGACTCCTGATCTAAACAATATGAGAAAAAGGATTCCAGATAGTACATTTCACACAAAGGCATTTTTTTCCCCCACTAATGCAGGTTAGAAGACACTGTCATATAGCAGCAATTATTTTAGCAAGGGAAAAAAGACATAAAGGGCCTTTTCATAAAGATTTTCAGACCTAAATATTTTACCACTATTTACCAATGAAGTTGAAATGCGGGTTATTTTATTTGGGAACCTTTCTTGCTCATCAAGAAAAGGTAAGAAATGCTGTGTACAACATGTGGTTTTTATAAAAAGGTACCTTTGTTCAAAATATCTAAACAATTTGTGCCCACTCCCACAGACCTTCAGCAACTAAGGATGATGGTCTTTGTACCCAAGGTAAGGTGCACATATGAACATTTTGGTTGCATTTTCTGGGTACCATAAGTCCAAAAGGAGAACTCTGATTTACAGTCAACAGCTCCAACAAGTGACCCTTGGCAGAAAGGGTCTGCTTTTTCAGCTGGCGCTGTTGTTGAAGTTCAGAGGAATAGCTCATCTGTCTCTATTTCAGGCATCTGGCAAATGGAGAACTGTTTCAGCATTCTCCATTCCACTAAACGCTTACAGATGACTTCCATATTCTGGAGCATCTGCTGGTTATCTCATTTTGAGTTATTTTTCCCGTTGTGTTTTGAAAAGACTCTCTCTCTAGCTTTTATTTTGTAAACCCATTATTGTTGCTGTCTTGGTGTTTGGGGAGATCAACAGATGTCCCTGGTGTTACCTCAGGAGGTAGGCCAAACCTGTGGATAACTTGAAAAGAGAAATGGTGATTTTGTTAAAAAAGAAACAAAAAAAATAAATTAATGAAAAACCGAGCTGAATCACAATTGTAAAATATATTCAGGAAATGATTCATGGGCCAAAAGTAAACAGTCATCAATAATTTTAGGATCTTTTTTTGAAAGTTCTTAAAAACAGTACTCAAAGAACTTCTACATACTTACACAGTTGCTATGTGTGATGCATGTACGTGATATAAGTGTTATTTTGAATTTATTATTGTAAGTGAATACACTCATTTTTATTCCTTACCGACGCTTGCCAGGTTGAGTGCTTTGCTCTATACCTTGTAAAATATCAAAACGGCCAAATATCTGGGTTCTTCTCAAGGGAATTTTTCTTCATTTTCATAAAAGATAGACACATATAATTCATAATATATCTGAGCACCTTCATTTGCCTTTTAGAGCACGTGAATGGTGTTCTGCATATATTAAGGCTTTTCTTACTTCCAGTTAATCAGATATATGGGGCACTTACACATGAATTTGAATATTAATGTGTTTTTAAAAGCAGGGTGACTAGTACCATTAAAATCATGATTTTGAATTGATTAATGCCCAATGAAGATTTCTTTGATGCAAGCTACTAATTGGTCAACAAGGAAGGGTGTTCTAATTGCAATCATTTTCTTCAGAAAGAGAAAGCACGATGGGCACGTGATTAGCTAATAGTCTTGTTTCCTTAAATTTTGGAGATCTTCAAATGCAGAAAAGATTAAATAACAACATAAAGACACCCATAATAACACATAATATTTAAAACTTACCACTTAGTCATATTTGCCTTATCATTTTTTAAAGAGACAAACATTACAGATTTAGCCAAAGTCTCCATAACCACGTTTCACCATTCTATTATTTATGCTGTCTTCCCAGAGACAACATCTATCATGAGGTTAATGCACTTGGTTTCCAGTCCATTTCTTATACTTATACATACATATTCTACATATTTATCCAAGGCAATATTCTTGACCAATATATTTTTAAAAACTTAAAAAAAACCCTGTATATACAAATTATCTTGTATCTGTTATTTACAAAAGAATTAGACATCTTCTATTACTAAAGCCACAGAAAACCCAAAACTCCTGAGAAGTCATAGCTTTTCTTACCTGTATAATCTTTAATAGAATATATGACAGTGATAATCACAGGAACATCTGTCCGGTCTTCCTTGGGACTTCTTAATGGATGCAAAAGATTAATTTAAGGTGTTGGACTGTTACTTGGACCCAGACCAGAGGACAAAGCATGAAGGCCAGTCATATTCAAGAGTGTTGTCAGGGAAACAAAATCATCATGTTCTTTATTTGTGAAAATTAAGCAAAATAGATTTTAGTAGCAGCTTGAAAAAACATTTTTGCCATCTTCAGAAGGGGTTGGGTTATTATATTGACATTATCTCCCACTAAGAGAAATGTCAATTTCTGCCCTTAGTTTCAGAAGATACCACCACTGATGGTAATCTCTGTCTTTGTTTAGGGTGAACTTTAAAAGACTAAAGTGAGGCTGCGTATCCTTGCCATATCCGGGGAAAAGACTGTCTTTTTTTTGCAGCAGTCAGAGGTTGTCGGTAGCTTATATGTAGCCTAACAAAAAAGAGACTCTGCGTTTCCGATTGCTCTGTGTCTTACTCATTACTGTTATTCTGAGTATTTCAAGGAATTAACACTTTTGCTAAAAATGATAAACAATGTCTCAGCTCATCTAGTACAGGGGTCCCAACCCCGAGGCCATGGACAAGTATCAGTCCGTGGCCTGTTATGAACTGGCCTGTACAACAGGAGGGGAGTGTCAGGTGAGCCAGCGAAGCTTCATCTGTATTTGAAGCTGCTTCCCATCCCTCGCATTACTGCCTGAGCTAGGCCTCCTGTCAGATCAGTGGCAGCATTAGACTTTTATAGTAGCATGAATCCTATTGTGAACTGTACATGTGCAGCATCTAAGTTGCACACTCCTTATGAGAATCTAATGCCTGACGATCTGTCACTGTCTCCCGTCACCCCCAGAAGGAACTGTCTAGTTGCAGAAAAACAAGCTCAGGTCTCCCACTGATTCTACATTTTGTGCATAATTATTTAATTATATATTACAATGTAATAATAGTTGAAATAAAGTGCACGATAAATGTAATATGCTTGAATTCATCCTGAAACCATCCCTCTGCACTCCCCGCAAACCATGGAAAAATTATCTTCCACGAAACCAGTCCCTGGTGCTAAAAAGGTTGGGGACTACTAATCTAGTAGAACTCCTTATGCGGGGGCTGTGAGTTAACGTGGAGATTTCTGTGATCATAACTGCTTGGGCAATGGACTTCCAGCCTCCCAATATCTCTTTTGGTAGTGATCTTGTCTCAGTAGTAAGTATGGGTTGTATGAGTGATAGGAAAAAAAACCCAGAAAGCTTTATAGGAATAGATCAGGAATAAAAAGCAAATACCTCATGAGAGCCAATACCCAACAAGAAGCTTACTTATTCAATCATCCAGCTTGCTATTTTAGAAAACCCAAAGAAATAAAAAAGTGTCTTTATTTCCTCTATGAATAATGCTAATAGTTAAAAGGTTGCTTTTGACTGCTCATTTCTGTTAGCTCTAAAAAAGTCACCATAAATTTTATCTATACGTGTTTATGTAATCCTGTATTGTGTTCTAAGAATTCAAACATCAAGAAAGCACCATGTCAATAGGTTATAGGTACATAGGCAATTTAGATTTGAAAAATTCTATTTTGAGTATTTGATAACAATTCTAGGTCTATAACTTACTGATATATTTCAAAGGTGTATTTACATATATTAATCAGAGACCCCAAAACAGAACCCTGTTTTTAAATGTAAGACAATAAGCCACCAAAAGAGTGGTGAAGTGGAGAGAATGTGTGACTATGTTCTAAATCCCCTTGTGAAGAAACTTACCTACTCATTTATATGATTCTTTTTCTCTAACTGTGTTGAATTCAACTTGCTAGGCATGCTTTAAAACACTACGTGGAGGTGTGATGTTACAGAATAAATATTTTTAAAAGGCTATAAACTTTGGATTTTTTGGATATTTCACGGTTGAAAATTTCAATATACTGCTTTTTGGTCCTGAGTTTTTATTTCTATTAAGCCTCCCTTTGCCCGGCTTAATAAACGATCACCTCTTGTCTGATTTGTACTCTCATTATAGTTGTGTGACATGGTTAATCTTGTGGTCAGAAACACCTGGAAGTTGAACTTCTTGGAAAACTCTTAAATGAAGACACTCTTGGGTATTTAAATTTAATTTATTTTTGTTTGTTTGTTTATTACCAAGGAAAACTGAGCAATAACCTCAAATTCCAGAACTGTAATTCCTGATTGAATACCCTGCTGATGTAGACTACTGCCTTCTGACATTTCAGATGATCATAGATCTGGTCATTCCATGAGATTCTCCACTGTTCTTGATGATGCCTGGAATTTCAGTTTTGTTTTGAAATGCAGGCTTCTTGAATGTAACATCTTTACATTATCACTCATTTATTCCAAATATAAAACATGGCACAACCTGCCTTAGAGGTTTTGACTAGTTTGAATTTAATTGGGTAATTGGAAGAATTTGGAGATTGAGGGCCCAAGGATAAATATTTGCATAATATACTTAGTCCTAGGTTTGGGTTCATGGGTTTAGTGGATTTCATTTAAAGCTCTGCTATATTTTTCTGAATTGTTAGAATATATGTACCATATTGTATTCAATTTTAGTGATAGCTATCTTAAGGTATCTCACTTTTCACCGACAGATTTTCTCAAGGGTGTCCTCAGTTTCAACACAATTTTTAAACTCTCTCTTCATTAGTTTTTTAAACAAACCATTTAGCATGGGAGTAGGGAAGCCTCAACCCTGGGCACATATTACACTCAATGAAAGTTTTGAGTAAAAAAACAAACAAACAAAAAAAACACAACACTCTAGTTTTCCGTTGTAGTCCAATTAAATCAGAATTGAGGTGGGATGGATGAGGCCTGTGCATTTTATTAAAATGAAAATGCTTTTGATGATTCTAAAATGCAGCTAGGCTTGAGAACTCCTGTCTAAGTACTTAAGCATCATTGTATTATTTATACATTGTAGTTACTATTCCACCTTAAAATGTGACTTTATGATATATTTACGTATCTGACTCCACCACTATAGAAAAACAATCTTAAGTCATAAAATAGAGCTTACTATATTTCATATTTGCTTTAGTGTCTGGTCTCAATAAATGTTTGAATGAACAAATGAATTACAGTGCGAGCCATATGACCCTGTTTTCATTTGCATGAACTAATCAATAAAAGTTGTTTAAATGAGTGAATGGAAGGAAAAAAAAGCAGATCTTCACTTTTAACAGTGTTTGGCACAGATCTCCTGGACTATATTATTAGTAAACACCAGATAATATTTCCATTGTTTGTGTATGAATCTGTCTCTGTAAATTTAAGTATTTTAAAAGATAAAAAAGACTCCGATTATTTGGTTGAGTTTACTGCTTTTTATAATTTTTTGAAATGCCTAGCATCAAGGACTATTGAATGTGTATTGTTACTGACTAAAATAGATTAAAATAAGTAAATTTGATTTTCCCATATTAAAAAAATTTTTAATCTACACTTTTTTTTTTAACTTGCAAGAACATTCTTTCACTCCCAGAACCTTAAAAATCAATGAGTAAATTCCTTTATTACTTGACTTGGGTATAAATCTTTTTCTATATTATGAAGGGTCTGTCAAGACACCTAAAAGTAACAAGAATGCAGCAATTTTTGCATAGTAATTCAAACATTACCAATTCTAATTCTCTACTGAATTTCATTTTTCTACTTCATGTGGGTAAAAGGAAGTTTATCTGCTTCACTCTGATATCCCACATAACTAGGATTCAAATAACTGTGCAGTGAATAGTGAATGTTACACCTTGTTCTTACAGAACTTCACTCTGACAAACTCGAAGAGCTTTAAAACGTGATTGTGTTAATCTTCACAATATCCTTTCTAGGAAGTAACATGACATTTTAATGTAAGAAAATCCAGGTGCAGTGTGAAAAATGCCAACCTGCTTTCTGGAGGGAATGTTTTAAAGATTTAAGATCTCTTTCAAGATTTTTTTTTGTTTATATATTTCAGACCTTAGGCTTTTCAGTGCTATGTTTTGTACCTGGTAAGTTTGAAATGATCCAGATGTTATTTTCAACCCAAAGGACACTTGTTTTTCTTTTAACAGAGACTTCACTACACATGTATTTTTTTTTTTTAAATTTCCTTAAAATTATTGTGTACAGATGGTTTGACTACAGGTGTAACCCGACTGACTTTTGGGATTTTTGCTAATTAATTTCGCTGCTTTAACAAAGATGTGGCTTTCCAATGTGCAAAGACCAGTATAAGTTATAATGACAATGAAAATCATCATACTGCATAATTCTGTACCGCATTTTATTGGTTCGATAATTTTATTTTTCTCTTTGCCTTCAGTTTAATCATATTCCAGTCCATTGTCAACACTACTGTATGAATGCTGTTTCCAAAATGCTTGAATACTTTCAGGATGGTCTTGCATGCCAGAGTGTTGTACTGAAGACACCCACACACTGTGACCTGCCTTCAGGTAGTTATTCTTCCACCCACAAACCTATACTCAAATACCTCATTGTTTATTGATTTCAGATATAGTCACTGCTACTTGAATACATCATTTAATTGAATTCTTCCATGCATTCAAACTGTTTCCTCTCCCTGCAATGCACATGTACCTTTTCTTCATCTAGCTAAATTCTACTCAGCTTTCAAGATTCAACTTAAGAGACATCCACACTATAATCAATGGACCATATAGTAATTGTTGAGTTATTTGCTCCAATAGACACTGGCTTCTTGAGGAAAGAAACAATATATTATATGTTTCAATGTCAGTATCTAGTATAATAACTTCCATATAGTAGACATACTAAAAAATGTCTCTGTTAAATGAATAATTTTCTTCTTATTATGTATATGCTTAAATAAAGTTTCAAGTGTTTATTACCAATATTACCCACCTAATTTTTATATTAATGGTAATACTTAAAACAATTGAGAGATAATATTTTGACATAGTGATTTTCTTCATGATAGTAGAATTATCATATGGTAGAAGTTGATGTTATGCAAGCAATACAGAAGTGTTGAGCTCTTTACCATATTGTAGACCTTATTCACTGAATGCAAGTGATATTCATTGAGATAAATCACATTTTGGACTTTAATTAAAAGATAATGCCTTAGGGTTCAATTACTTTTTAAATTCTATGCAGATTTTCTAGTAAAATCTTGACCCTTTTCACAGGTCTTCCTTTAGCCCACCTCCATTTGAAGGTGGGAGGTCTACTCTTCAAATAGTAATCTTTTGTAATATTCTTAAAAGGATGTCACCATTACTTCCAACTTGGCATAAAATCAGATTGTATTCATCTGCCCCTAATTGGCAATGTGAAACATCTTATGAAACATTTAGGGGTAAGAACTAATGCTTATGGAGTGCTGCTTGAAATATTTGAAGCCATCTAGTCTTAGTTTAGGTGCTAACTGGGAATCAAGCCATGCTACTGGGATGCAGCGTTATTTCCAATTTGGGGTTATTACAAAAAAAGCAGCAGTGAACATCTGTGTACAGTATCTGTGGGGTATTAGTTCCAGGACCCCCTTGGATGCTGTTTTAGGCCCTCATAGATTTGTTATCTTGTGCTTTGGCATGATTCCTTCAGCTTGCAGTAAGAGGCATTGTAGAAAATTGTTGTGTAGAACCTGCTGTCATCTTGACTGCCAAGATGGGGGGATTTCAAATGTGACTGCTCATGAGAACCACTTGGGGAGATACCCATGCTTCACTTTAGACCTGCTGAATTAGAATCTCTGGGAGTAGTCCTGGAGATTAGTATTTTGTTCTTAAACTTTTTATCTTGAAATAATGTAGACTAACATGGAAGTTTCAAAAATAGTATAGAGAGTTCCTTCATTCCAGTCTTCCAGCTTTACCCAATGATAACATCTTAATAACTTTAATAGAATAATCTAATACAGAAAACTGACAATGGTATAATACTATTAACTACAGACCTTAATTTGGATTTCAGGAGATTTACTGGAGTCATTTTTCACGTATTATTTTATAAAATTTTATCACATTTGTAGATTTTTGTAACTACCACCACAATCAAGAAACAGAATGGTTTCATCAACCCCCAAAACTCCCTTGTGTTAGCTTTTATACTTACACTCTATTCTCCTTGGTGGCCACTAATCCTTGGTGGCCACTAATCTCTTGTCTAGTTCCATAGTTTTGTCATATCAAGAATGCTATATAAATAGAATCATAAATTATGTAATCTTTTGAATTGGCTTTTTTTTTTTTTACTCAGCATAATCCCATTGAGATCCATCCAAGTTATTGTATCTAACAAAACTTTGCTCCTTTTATTGCTGAGTAGTATTCTGTTGTATGAATGTACCACAATTTGTTTATCCATTCACCCATTGAAGTATATTTATTTCCAGTTTGGTATTATTACAAATAAAGCAGCAGTGAACGTTTGTGTACAGTAGTTCCTCAGTATCTATGGAGAATTAGTTCCAGGAAAAAATGAAGAAATCATATAGCAAAGTAATTGGTTAGTCAATCTAGTTGTAATTATTGGAGGAAATTGCTAAAAGTAGAACCACTGAAAAATAACTACAGTTAGCAGACATTTGTGCCTTTAAGGTGATAGGTGAGACAGACCGTGAATTTTTAAAACATGAAATGAAATAATAACTTTTGTACTTTTATGATATGCTGAACACACACCATCCTGGCAACTTGCAAAGCATTAAGATGCTAGCTTCATGGGTAGGTGAAGTATAATAGAGTTTAGATGATTACAAATCATCTCACTTGTGATTTGGCACTTACTTCTCAGATTAACAAATCATGTAAAAATGATTCAACCATTGCACATTAAAAGCTTGGAGATAAAGTTAACTGTATGTATTTCACTGAGTTTAAAAAGATTTTCTATAACTCTTCACACTGTCCTGCAACATTACACACAATTTTAATAAGTTATTGTGGAAATACAAGGTAAAGGCTTATTTCATTAATACATTATTGGAGAAAACATGAAAATTGCTTTTAAATGCTACTTTTGTTCAGGCATGATCTGAACAAGAGTGACTTAGATGTTAGAAATTGTGGTCATTCTCATTTTTAAAGAATACCAGTGAGTCATATTTTTGCAAGTTGATCTCAAAGAATTTGTCTAAGAGACTAAAAAGTATATATTACATTGGTTATTTAGAACTTTATTTGATTATTTAGTAGAGTTGGCTGTGTTTTATAGAATATCATTATAAAAGATAGAGTATATAATAATAATAATAAATAACTGTTAGTTTCCATGTTCCATCCTCTCTTCATTCAAGCCTCTCAAACACATTGAACATGATGGTTCTAGCTAAGTAACTAAAAGACAATTTTAAAAATTGCCTATTTAGCAATATTTCTATCAAAATAGTAGGCTACCTCCTAGAACATTAAAAAAGTTGGCTAATTATTGAAATAAGCAGCTCTTAAATGTCAGAATCTTATTTCAGTGAAGATTTGTTGCTTGCTCACATCACATAGTCCATGGCAGTCTGGCATCTCTTTTCAAAATAGTGATGCAGAAGCTCATCCTCTCCCTTCATCTATTGGTGCCTGTTCAACACATGACCTTCATGCTTGCCTCAGAAGTGGAAAGAGAGTGGAGGATTGCTTGTGGGAGATTTAAGGGACCAGGCATTGAAATGGCACCTATTCCATTGACCAAAGTGGAGTCTTACAGCCCCACCACCTTTAAGGAGGATGGGAAATATAGTGCTCATGAGAGGCAGGAAAAAGAAATGGGTTTAGTAAGAAGATAGCAGCATTTGAGTTTCACTCTTTAATTAAGTCAAAGTAGTAATACTAACACTATGTTGGCCATGGAAGTAGGCCACTCAAATCTCCTTCAAGAGGACCTGATGAGGGGAGCATAGTTGGTTTATAGCCCCAGCCATTACACATTTGAGTCAATACATCAAGCTGCTGTGAGTCAATGATTGAGCTTAGTGGGAATGTAAGAAACAGACCATTAATGCTCAAAGTGAGATTTCTCCAAGAGCAACTGGTTCTTAGAGTCCACCATTGACCTGGCCTGGCCAAGATGTTCTTGGAACCGCACTGTTTTCAGAGATTGCTTCTAACCATTTTTTTCTTCCCTCTCTTCTTTCATAAGTGTCAGACCTATAGGATGGTCTAAAGGCTCTTCTTGTCACTGTTACTCCCAATTTTCTCTTTCACAGAACAACCACAATAAACCTCTTGACTGTCTAATTCTATTTTGATTTTTCCTTACTGGAGGACCTGAACTGACACAAATGGAGCTGGGATTGATTTATTTAGAAAATAAGACAAGATGAGTTTTGAGAATGAGTCACTCCCTACCTGGCTAACAAAGATGAGCTTGTTTTAAGGGGAATGTGCAGCATGGATAATCCCCACCACAAAATAATGGCCTAATTACTCAAGGGCCCTGGGAAAATGTCCTGGTATAGAGAAATAATTTTGCTGGTGCAATGTTTCAGGCATTTAAGGGATATGCGGAGAACAACTCCTTTTTAAGGACTGTGGAGTTGCCTAGTTACTACTAGCTTGTATTGACACTGAGGGTAATTAACAGACAGTTAAATACTTTGGTATCTTATAAAAATCCCCTCCACTTCTGTGGAAAGACCAGCCTGGAGTCATGTATTAGTCATTCAAGGCTGTCATAATAGAATGCCACAGGCTGCATGACTTAAACAACAGAAATTTATTTCTTAAATTCTAATGACTGGAAGTTCAAGTTCAGGGTGCCAGTGGAATTGGTGTATGATGAGAGCTCTCTTCTTGGCCTGCAGATGACCAACCAGTTTTTTGCTGTGTCCTCATATGGCCTTCCCTCTCTGCATGGTCAGAGATTAATTTTAGATTAGATTAGAGGTTTTTTGATCAAGGGAAGCAGAATATAAGGCAGGATAATTGAAAATTCATTTACTTGGTAGTACTTTCTCAGGAGATGTGATTCAGTATCTTGCAAGGACTGAAGGGAATGAGGAAAACTTATTGCTGAGGTGACCATTCAGTGTATGGAAAATCAAAGGGCCATGCTGAGTAAAGTAGAAATTCATTAATTTTCTTGCTATATTGTAGAAAAAGGAATAAAATGTTTCAGGGATGTGGACATACTGGAATGGATATATTGTGCAAGGCCAGAAGGCCCACCAGATGATTATGTTCTGTCACTAAGGCCATGAGGAATGTTCTGGTGGAAGGGTCATTAGCATCACTGAGAAGTTCAGCAGTGTATCTTCTCTTTAGGTTAGGGCTGATAGCAGGTGAGGGGCCTACAGAGCTGGGCTCTTTAATAACCATGTGGATGATGAGGCACCAAAATAATAAACACCAGGGGGTGCCATTTAAAATCAGAAACCAGGAGGTTACAATTACTATAACAATGAGAAAGTTCAGCGGGCAGTCAAGATTCAGGTAGATCAAAGGATGGCTATAGAGAAAAAATAGATGGGCAGCCAACAAGAGTGTTGCTTAATATGTAGAACCAGAACATGGTAAGAATGGAAGAGCAGGAGGCTGCGGGGAGACACTTCAACAAGCAATCATAATTCCTTGCTCAGCTTCCAGATCTAAGCTAATTTTCAAATATAGCAGCTACTGACAGAAGCAGCTGGATTTTCTAGAGGAAAGAGCTGCCAGTATGTACTGCAATGACTCTCCCAGTTCAACTTCAAAAGAGCCCATGATCACTTGAGTGCCTTCACACTGGAGAAGGGTCACGCCTGGACATTTTTAGAATTATTTTACAGAGAATTCAAGTTGATATTCATACTAGGAGACTCAAAGATCATTATGGTCCCCCTGAGAGAGTAGGGAGTAACAAGGGCCAAGTAATAAATGGAGTCCTGGCTAAAAGTTAAGCTCTGGGGTTCCTGAGTAGAAGCACCTAATTATTATTTCCCTGGTCTTTGAGTGCATAATAGGAAATGATATTCTTGGCAGTTGGATAACATCCATCTGAGTCTTTGACCTGTGGAGTAAGAATTATCACAGTGAATTCCAGTACCAAGTGGAAAACTTTGAAAATGCCATTCACAGCCCCCTGATCAAGATATTAAATTGAAAAATATTATAACACCTTGCAGGAAATAGTTGGGATTAGTGCTTCAGTTACAGATATAGAAGTTATTGAGATGGTGGTCCTTATTATATCACCATTTAATTTCCCAGCATTTATCCATTTTATGTAGGGGTCTGATAGTCAAATTAAATGGTGATTTACTTTGTTCAACTTGCTGTAGACTATCACAAACTCGATAAAGTAACATTCCATTTACAGCTTCCATGCTGACTGTGGTATTATTGCTAGAACAGATTAATAAGTATTAAGTATATGGAATTCAGCCATTGACTTGGGGAATAGCTTCCTTTTTATTTCTACTAGAAAGAAGGATTAGAAAAAGTTCAAGTTTGTGTAGAATGAACACCAATATTCACTTATAGGTTTGCTCCAGAGTTATGTCAGTGCTTGTCCTCTCTGACATAATATATTCCAAAGAGATATGGATTCTCTGACATCTCACAGAATGTCACATTGATCCATTATATTGATGACATCATGCTGACTGGGCTAGGTAAGCAGGAATGGTTAGTGCCCTGGAGACCTTGGTAAGATACATGAACTCCAGAGGAAGGGAGACAAGTCCTGTAAGACCCAGGGCCAAGTCATCGACAACAGAAAATTATATACCTTTTCAGAAACAGTACCTGACAATGTTTGTGTTTCTTTTAAATTGAATGTTAACTTGGCCTGGTATATGTTATTGCAGAGGTTAGAAAACTTTTTCTGTAAAAGTCCAGACAGTAAACCTTTCAACTTTGTGAGCTATACGGTCTTATTCACACCTACACAGTTCTGTTGTCATAGTTCAAAAGGCATTATAGACAATTTGTAAACAAATACACATAGTTGTATTCCAGTAAAATTTTATCTACCCAAACAGGTGGTGGCCACATTTGGCCTATGGGTTGTGATCTGTTGTCCAATATATTGTTAAATCATATTATCCTTCATAACTTTTTGAACTTTTTGTTCAGCAAATATATATTGAATACATACTGTGTGCCAACTCCTGTAGGGACACATTGGTGGACAAAACAGACAATCAAAGAAAGGTTTCTGCCTTGATAAACAAACAAACAATAAATAAGTGCACATAAAAAGAAAGAAAAGAGAAAGAACAGAAAAAAGAAAAAGAAATAGAGAAAGCAAAAAATGTACAAGCAAATAAGCAAGAAAAAATAATAAGAAATAAAAGGCGGCAGTGGTAGGGGGATGAGATAGAGAAATCAGATGGTAGGACAGGCCACATTTGATAGCGTTGCCAGCAAATACTTTTCTGCGTTCGGTAATAATTGAGAATATTTCAACTATGGGAAGATCTGGGAAAAATATTCCAATAATGGGACAAAGCAAATTCAAAGTCTCTGTGGTGTGATTGAGAAGAGAGTGAAGTGCAGTGTTGTCAAACAAATTGACTTAAAGAGAGAGTGGTAGGACTTGAAGTGGGAGAGGAAAGTGTGAGAATTGTAAAGCATTTTAATTTTATTTTAAATTCAATGAGAAGACACTGGAGAGTTCTAAGTGAGAAATTACATTTCTGATTTATGTTTTTAAATAGATAACTCTGATTCTATTTGAAGTGTGTATTTTGGGGGAAAACTAAGATGGGAGAGCATTTAGAAGGCTATTGCTGTAATTCCGGAAAGAATTGATTTACTCTTTTACAAGAATAGGCTTATGAACCTATTATTGACTCTCCCAGTTCAACTTCAAAAGGGCCCATGATCACTTGAGTGCCTTCACACCAGAGAAAGGGTCACGCCTGGACATTTTAAGAATTATTTTACACAGAATCCAAGTGATACCATTTGTGATACAATTCAAGTGATATCGTTCAAGTGATTCTTTATAATAAAGAATAGGTTTATAAGCCTTTTCTTTATAAGCCTACAAACCTTATTCTTTTATAAGATAACCCCCCCCCACCCACCAATCAATCTTGATTGTTTTCAACTAACCACAAAGATAAGGGAATACCGTACCTGTTATTCGGCACATGGTTGGGGATAGTTGGCACCGCCTTAAGCCTTCTAATTCAAGCAGAACTAGGCCAACCATGAACTCTGCTAGGAGATGATCAGATCTATAACGTTGTTGTTACCGCCCACTCATTCTTATAATCTTTACCGTGATACCAATCATAATTGGGGGTTTTGGCAACTGGCTAGTCCCTCTTATAATTGGTGCACCCGATATGGCATTCTCCCAGATAAATAATATGAGCTTCTGACTCCTCGCTCCATCTTTTCTACTCCTACTTGTGTCTTCAATAGTAGAAGCTGGCGTTGGAACCGGCTGGACAGTATATCCCCCTTTAGCAGGAAACCTAGCACATGCAGGACACTCTGTGGACCTGACCATCTTCTCGCTCCACTTGACAGGTGTCTCTTCTATTTTAAGGGCCATTAACTTTATTACCACAATTATTAACATAAAACCCCCAGCTGTATCCCAGTATCAAACACCCCTTTTAGTTTGATCAATCCTCATTATGGCAGTCCTTTTACGCCTTTCCCTCCCAGTCCTAGTCGCCAGCATTACTATACTGTTGCTACACTACTAACTGACCGTAACCTCAACACTACTTTTTTTGACCCTGCTGGTAGGGGTGACCCTATTTTGTACCAACATGTATTCTGATTTTTTGGTCACTCTGAAGTCTATGTCCTTATCCTACCATGCTCTGGGATAATCTCCCACATCATAACATGTTCGTCTGGAAAAAAAGGTACAATTTGGATACATGGGCTTAGTATGAGCCATGATATCAATTGGCTTCTTAGGGTTTATCACATGGGCTCAACATATATTTACAGTAGGAACAGATGTAGACACACAAGCATACTTCACTTCTGCTACCATAATTATTGTTATCCCTACTGGCATCAAGGTCTTTAGCTGATTAGCTACCCTCAAAGGCAGTAACATAAAATGATCTTCTGCAATATTCTGAGCCCTAGGATTCATTTTCCTTTTCACAATAGGAGGTTTAACCAGCATTGTATTAGCTAATTCATCATTAGATATTGTCTTACATGACACGTACTATGTTGTAGCCCATTTCCAGTATGTTCTATCAATAGGAGTGGTATTCGCCGTTATAGGAGGCTTTGTCCACTGATTCCCCTATTTTCAGTTTATACACTTAATCAGACCTATGCGAAATCCACTTCACCTTTATATTCGTAGGTGTTAATTATGGTTTTAGGTCTAACATTTAAGTCTCTAATCCATCTTGAATTAATTTTCGTATAAAGTGTAAGGAAGGGATCCAGTTTCAGCTTTCTACATATGGCTAGCCAGTTTTCCAAACACCATTTATTAAAAAGGAAATCTTTTCCCCATTTCTTGTTTTTCTCAGGTTTGTCAAAGATCAGATGGCTGTACATGTGTGGTATTATTTCTGAGGACTCTGTTCTGTTCCATTGGTCTATAACTCTGTTTTGGTACCAGTACCATGCTGTTTTGGTTACTGTAGCCTTGTAGTATAGTTTGAAGTCAAGTAGTGACTATTTTTTAAGAAAGTAACTACTAGGTAATGGTTACATATGCTACCTTCTGATTATAGTTTTACCCTTCCCTATGTAATAGGGGAAAGAAGGCTAGTCTGACCAGTGAGATTACAATGAACTAGGGTGGAAACAAAAAGAGAGAGTGTCTCATGTGATATGTGGGATATCAAAACCTGGGGAGCCAGGAAAGCTGAAAGCAGCCAGAGCTGAAACTAGAGTCTGAGAAGTCAGAAGGGGGTATCTGGATGATTACCAAGCTTAAGGCAGCAGAATCAGATATCAAAGCTGAGTTATGGAGCCAGGAAAGCAGAAACTACAAAGACTAGAAGAAGCACAAGCAAGGTGAGAATAGAAGGGAGGTATCTAGAACTTCCTCCCAGATCAGGATCTTTTAAAAAATATAACAGCCCAGGTGTAGCCACATTGGATCGGGCTCAGCAGAATAACAGATGCTGGTTCCATCATCTATAGGCTCTCTTCTCCAGCTGGAGTGTGCCAAGGCTTCTTGTGGATTGTTGAGAAGAAAGGCTTCTCATATTCTGGTGGATTCTTGGTGAAAATTCCTAATTTGGGCAGTGGGAAATGATTTCCCATAATCAGGGCTGCTTTCTGTGTGTGCAGCCTGTGTAGCTAAACAGGGCCCTGTGCTTAGAAGTGCCTCATGTTCTGTTTAATGCTCTGCTGTCACCACCTTGACATTCTTATAGTTTTTGAACCCCCACGTTGGGCCCCCACGTTGTTAGTTTACACTGGACCCATAAACGATGTAGCCAGTCCTGCAATAATTGCTTTTCTAGTCACATAGTTTGCATTTCTTTCTGACCATGGGGTTAGTTTCAATGGATGCTCTTTCTGCCACGTGTTTGGGTTAACTTTCTGCATCTGGCTGTAGATTTGTATCTAAACGTTAGCAGATAGAAGAATACAAAAGCTAAAGAATTCAAACAATGTTTTTAATAGTAGTTTTTAAACTGAGAGTCATAGTAATAGCCCAGGTGTCTGAATGGCACACAGAAGAAGGAGACTTTCTTGGTGAACAGTGTAGCAGTGGCTAGATCAGAAGGAGGCAAGTTGTGGGATAAGGGGCAGCATGTTGGTGAGTGGCCCATCACCACCCAGATGCCAGCAAATCATGGAGGAGAGGCAAATTCTCCACACAAATCCTATTGTATTAGTCTGTTCTCACGCTGCTAATAAACACATACCTGCGACTGGGTAATTTATAAAGGAAAAAAAAGAGGTTTAATGGACTACAGTTCCACATGACTGGGGAGGTCTCACAGTCATGCTGGAAGGTTAAAGGCATGTCTTACATGGCAGCAGGCAAGAGAGGTTGTGCAGGGAAACTCCCCTTTATAAAACCATTAGATCTCATGAGACTTATTCACTATCACAGGAACAGCATGGGAAAGACCTGCCCCCATGATTCAGTTACCTCCCATCAGATCCCTCCCATGACACGTGGGAATCATGGGAGCTACAATTCAAGATGAGATTTGGGTGGGGATACAGCTAAACCATATCACCTGGGAACAAGCAGTGACAGCAAGAAGTTTTGTTAGCCCTTGTGCTTTCACCTGTGTCCTTGGCCAGGATGGCAAGCAACCACAATATTCTATGGATATTATATTGAGAAAATGGGGACTGTAGGGCAACCTGATCCACTCTGTTTTGTCTCTTGTGAAACTTTGCTTTTCCCTGATGGTTTATGCAGTCTGACCCATAAATAATTTGAGAGTAGAAGTATTTAAAAATCATTCCCATCTTACCCAACAGGGGACTCAGTGTGTCTGCCCTTGCCTCAGTACTCAAGGCTGCAGTGATAAGATTGTGCCACCATGAAAGACCATCTGAATTTCATGTCTTAAAGTTAGCTCTAATGACCAGAAACTCTTTCTTTCTCATAAGGCAGTTGTCCATGTCTGAGACCAACATCTTGAAGATGCAGGCCCAATGTTTACCTCCACCAGTGAGGAGACAGGATGGCCTCCACTCTGATGTTGGGGCAAACAGTTTCATCTTGTGTGTCCTGGATTGGATCAGAGTAGAATAAAATCAGGGTGAGGCAGACAGGGATTCTAATTACTCAAATATTTTGTCTTTGAGTAAGTACATAATAAATCTCTTTCCTTTCAGAAGAACCTGTGAGCTGCATGATAAATTGAGCACTTAAGGTGGTCACTTAATGCAAATCCAAGAACCACTGGACATCCTTGATTGTTTGGTGTTTTAACATTCAGAACTGTTGGTAACTTGTCCACAAGCATGTAAATCTCTATGCTAACACTGCAAGGCAGAAATTCAATTTTCATAGTCCTGAATATACATGTCTCAGTACCTAGCTTGAGTGAGTGAGTGGCCTGAACAAAGGATTTGAGGGAGGTGAAATCAATCCACTCTGTTAAAATGTCATTTAAGTTTTAGATGTGGCCATGGACCAGGAGGTAAGATAGTATTTCATTCAATTAAAGTTATCTGTTCATATCCTTTGCCCACTTTTTGATGGGGTTATTTGTTTTTTTCTTGTAAATTTGTTTGAGTTCTTTGTAGGTTCTGGATATTAGCCCTTTGTCAGATGAGTAGATTGCAAAAATTTTCTCCCATTCTGTAGGTTGCCTGTTCACTCTGATGGTAGTTTCTTTTGCTGTGCAGAAGCTCTTTAGTTTACTTAGATCCCATTTGTCAATTTTGGCTTTTGCTGCTGTTGCTTTTGGTGTTTTAGACATGAAGTCTTTGCCCATGCCTATGTCCTGAATGGTACTACCTAGGTTTTCCTCTAGGATTTTTATGGTATTAGGTCTAACATTTAAGTCTCTAATCCATCTTGAATTAATTTTCGTATAAGGAGTAAGGAAAGGATCCAGTTTCAGCTTTCTACTTACGGCTAGCCAATTTTCCCAGCACCATTTATTAAATAGGGAATCCTTTCCCCATTTCTTGTTTCTCTCAGGTTTGTCAAAGATCAGATGGCTGTAGATGTGTGGTATTATTTCTGAGGACTCTGTTCTGTTCCATTGGTCTATATCTCTGTTTTGGTACCAGTACCATGCTGTTTTGGTTACTGTAGCCTTGTAGTATAGTTTGAAGTCAGGTAGCGTGATGCCTCCAGCTTTGTTCTTTTGACTTAGGATTGTCTTGGAGATGCGGGCTCTTTTTTGGTTCCATATGAACTTTAAAGCAGTTTTTTCCAATTCTGTGAAGAAACACATTGGTAGCTTGATGGGGATGGCATTGAATCATCAAAAGAAGACATGCATACAGCCAACAGACACATGAAAAAATGCTCATCATCACTGGCCATCAGAGAAATGCAAATCAAAACCACAATGAGATACCATCTCACACCAGTTAGAATGGCGATCATTAAAAAGTCAGGAAACAACAGGTGTTGGAGAGGATGTGGAGAAATAGGAACACTTTTACACTGTTGGTGGGATTGTAAACTAGTTCAACCATTATGGAAAACAGTATGGCGATTCCTCAAGGATCTAGAACTAGATGTACCATATGACCCAGCCATCCCATTACTGGGTATATACCCAAAGGATTATAAATTATGCTGCTATAAAGACACATGCACACGTATGTTTATTGCAGCACTATTCACAATAGCAAAGACTTGGAATCAACCCAAATGTCCATCAGTGACAGATTGGATTAAGAAAATGTGGCACATATACACCATGGAATATTATGCAGCCATCAAAAAGGATGAGTTTGTATCCTTTGTAGGGACATGGATGCAGCTGGAAACCATCATTCTTAGCAAACTATCACAAGAACAGAAAACCAAACACCGCACGTTCTCACTCATAGGTGGGAACTGAACAATGAGATCACTTGGACTCAGGAAGGGGAACATCACACACCGGGGCCTATCATGGGGAGTGGGGAGGGGGGAGGGGGGAGGGATTGCATTGGGAGTTATACCTGATGTAAATCACGAGTTGATGGGTGCAGCACAGCAACATGGCACAAGTATACATATGTAACAAACCTGCACGTTATGCACATGTACCCTACAACTTAAAGTATAACAATAATAAATAAATTAAAAAAAAAAATAAAGTACTCGTTTAGGAAAAAAAAAAAAGTTATCTGGAGGTTACATGAAAACTGTATGAAAATCTACTCAAACTACATGGGAAAAATCTGTAAGAGTGTCTTCTTTATTTTGATGGTTTTGCAAGTCTGAACTGTTTTATTCAATATAGTTGTTTCATGTGTCGCTGGGCTCTATAGGCTCAGGTGCTGGGACTTATGGGGACCATGGGGACTCTCCCTTGGTTATCTCATAGGGCTGTGGTTACTTTGCATAGATGAAGCTCTCTAGGTTTTGAAGAACTGAAGTGACAGAGTGCCTGAGACCCCTTGCTAGTTGTGTCTGCAGAGGGTAGAGCTATGTGTCTTCAGAGGTCCTTGAATCTGGCCAAAAAAAAAAAAAAAGTCTGTATCACTATTAGGTCTATCATGTGATTACTCTCCAGATACAGGGGGAGTGGGAGTATGTGAACATATCCTCTGGGAGGCAGCACATCTGCCCTGCAATGGGCTGGTCAAAGAAGAGAAGAACTGGAGATGGCATTCCTCCAGAGTTGCAGGCAGTGTTGACAGCAATGCTCGAAGAATTTTAGCTTGTGGGCCCCTCAGGTGAGGATGATGTCATGGTTGTCCAGTATGGAGATATTGAGGACCAGGGAAAATGTGGAAAACTCTTGGTGGACAGGCATTATGGCCCCCTGAGTCCAGCCTCATGCGGGCACTTACATGGGGACAGGTCCTTCTGAAGGTAGGTGCTGTTGGCAGACACTTGAGCTTAATATGGTTGATTGTGGGAGGTTGTGGAGTCACCAGGGGCTTCTCCTTACCCTTGAAGACTAAGGAATAGAGTGCTGTGGGATTCAGGACAAGGCTCTGCCAGATTCTTTGTTGAGCATTAAATTACAGAAATCTTTTTTAGTTTATGTAGTGGTATTCATGCTGGGAATGTTCACTTGGAGTGCCTGCCCTGCCACAGAATAGGCACAGCAGCCCTCCCTGCCAGTGAGCCCCTCTTTGGGGTCAACTAGAAGAAGGGGTAGGCAGCTGGAGGCAGTGTACACATCACTACTTTTAGCTTTTAGATTTTTTTTGCCTAATGAGCCCTGAGTCCTTTCCTCAGTTAAGCCTCCTAAGCCAAGCCACTGAAACCCAATTATGAGCTGAAAATGCCCTCTGCCTACCAGCATCACTCCCCAGTAGTTAGTGGCATTCCTCCAATGAGCTATCATACACTTTCATTTCTGAGATTTTTACAAAGTCCCCTTGAAGGTTTCCTTTTTTGTAAGAAGGAGGTCTGCCAACTCTTCATCTCCCATGCACAAGTGGTTCTTTAAATGCTATAGTAAAATGTCTTCTAAATAAAACAAAGCCACAGTGGCTAGAAATATGTTAAACCTTTGTCTCATAAATTAGTTTTGATTCTGAAACTATATGAAATATTTGTGGGAGAGGTATACATATTTTGTAAAATAAGTACTTTTGTCTTACAAGTAACTCTCTCTAACATGAGCTCTAAGAACCTTGTTTGAAATTTCATTTCATGGTCAATTCAGCATGTAATGAAAAGTTCAGGGAAGGATTGGAGTGCTTAACTTGGGCCATGGGAGACACAGATATGCTTCATATTTCTTAATTTATACGTCTTTGTAGAAATGGGTGAATAATCCCAATTTTCTGCAGGAATAGAGCCACCATATAATCTTCCAAAAAAAAAAAAAAAATCCATGGGTTGCTATGGAAACAATGATGCCTGCAGTCCCTGGGCTCTGCCCAGTGGGGATCCCAGGGAATAGTTGCTGCCAGGGTTTCTCCCCTTCTGTGTCCCTTGGTAGAGGATCTGTACCCCAGCTGATGCTCAGGCTGTACTCCCAGCCCCACCTCCACTTGGAAGAGGGAGAGGTCTTTTTGAGGAGGAATGCCCTCTTAGTCTAGCTCTTCCATCATGTGGAAATGATGCCTCTCTCTGTATTTGGAGAACTGGGTTGGCTACATGTTTTTAAAAAAGCTTCAATACATTTAACCTATCATGGAATACTTCTAAAAATGCTGACAGACTCATCACTATTTCTTTTATAACTATATTAGTTTCCTATTACTGCTGTAATGAGTTACTACAAATTACCTGGAGGCTTAAAACAACATAAATTTAGTCTCTTACAATTTTGGAGGCCAGAAGTTCAAAATCAGTCTCATTGGACCAAAGTCAGGGTGTTAGCAAGGCTGGTTCCTTCTAGAGGCTCTAGGGGAGAATCCATCTACTTGCCTTCTCTAGCAAGTAGAAATACTCTGGAGACCAGAGTATTTCCTGACTGTGACTCCTTTCCTTCATCTTCAAAGTCAGCAGTACATCATCTCCAAATCTCTTTCTGTCTCTCTGCTTGTGTCACCACCTGGTCATCTTTCTCACTCTGAGCCACTTCTCTCTCTCCTTTTTTTTTTTTTTTTTTTTTTTTTTTTTTTTTGAATTGGAGTCTCACTCTGTCGCCTAGGCTGGAGTGCAGTGGCATGATCTCAGCTCACTGCAACCTCCACCTCCCAGGTTTAAGCTATTCTCCTGCCTCAGTGTCCCAAGTAGCTGGGATTACAGGTGCATACCACCATGCCCAGCTAATTTTTGTATTTTTAGTAGAAAGGGGATCTCATCATGTTGGTCAGTCTGGTCTCGAACTCCTGGCCTCATGATCTGCCCAACTTGGCCTCCCAAAGTGCTGGGATTACAGGAATAAGCCACCGTGCCCGGCCACACCTCTCTCTCTTATAAAGACCCTTGTGATTACACTGGGCCTATTCGGATAATCTAGAATAATCTCCCCATCTGAAGACCCTTAATTTGATCATGTCTATAGCCTCTTTTACCATGTAAGGCCACCTATTAAATGTAGGTATTCCATATAAGGCCATAGATCCCAAGGATTACAATGTGACATCTCTGGGGTTGGGGGGGCGGCGGGTATTATTCGACTACAACAATAAAGAATGAGTGTAGAAATAAGAAGTTGGTGGCCTTATTTGCAGTATGTCTTTATGCAAAGCCTTTTACAAATCATTTCCAGGAAAGTCCTTAGTTCTGGCAGAGACCTTCTATATAAAAACCATTTCAGTATAAAATTGTCCTATTTTGTCACTGCCAAGTTAACAAGCACTTTAGCCACAGGCTGTTTTGCAAACGTGATTTTAAATAGCCAATTACTTTGGATATATTTATTATTTTGTGTTCAGTGTAATGGCAATGAGTTAATATTCACATAGTTGTCACATGCCATTTCTAAAGAGTTCTCCTTGAGCCCAATACTCATTAGAATTTCCTAATAAACACTATAAAATGACTCTACCCTGAATATTGTTAAATTACAATGGAAAAAATCACATACACAAAATCCATGTAACCAGGCATAGGAATTCTGAGCATCTCCTTCCTTCTCTTTCTTTCTCTTTGTGTGTCTCTCTGTTTCTGTCTCTCTCTCTCTCTCTCTCTCTCTCTCTCCATCTGTCTGTATTTGTCTCTCCCTCTTTCTCTATGTGTCTCTATTTTTTTGAGTCCTTACTCTGAGGGAAGCCACTTACCATGTTGTGAGCAACTCTTATGGGGAGACTCATTTGAGGAAGAACTGGTGTTTTCAGTCTAGAGTCAACAATGACCTGAGCGTGAGGTTGGAAGCAATTTGAAAAAAAAAAAATTCTGAAAACATTTATCCAAATTAAAGCTGCTGAGAAATATTAGGAATAAATAAGAGCTTCTCGGTCCCCAAGAAACTGAAGATTACAGAATGTCCTTTGTTAGTCTTAAGAATGAGGGGGAAAACGAAAATGCCCTTTCTCAGTACAGAGAATCAGTGAAGAGACTATTAAATTTGACATGAATTATGAAGTAGAAAAATCTGCTTGATTTATTAATTTTATGATATATGTAATCAATATCTAATTTGGCATAACACTGTAAATGTTTTTTTTATAAAGGTCTCTGAATTGACTTTGGAGATAACTGCATCCCTGGCCAACACCTTGATTGCAGCCTCATGAGAGGTTTTGAGGTAGACCCAGCTAGCTAAGCTGCTCCCAGGTGCCTGACTCACAGAGCCTGTGAGATAACAAACCCTTGTTGTTTGCAGTCATGACATTTTGGGGTAATTTGTGATGCAGCAATAGATAACTAATACACCAGCCTTGAGCATCTTAAAGTCTCAAAAAAAATTTGGAACCTACTCAAGACTGTACTTTCAACCAAGTGTTGGATTTTGAGTACTTCGTGGAAGTTAGCAAAGGCAGAGGTGGAGGAAGGGGAGAGCTGAGCATAAGGCAAAACTCTGTTCACCCTAAAAGTTGGACTGTGTATATCTATGACACTGATAAAGTGAATATGCTGAGAATACATTTGTATGGGACACTTAAAAGCATCCTGGGAATAAACTTTTCCTAAAAAGATTTGTTACATTAGTCAAGTCCTAGTGTTAGAGAAGGAGTGAACACAGCTTGATGCTTTACTTAAATGGACTGTTTATCCTGGACAAACAGGAATGTGGAGAAAGCTGCTTTGAGAAAAATGAAGTTTTCTAGAAAAGACAAGCATTACCAAAATTTCTGGGAGATGATATACTGACCACAAAGAAGCTCTGCTTTGTGCTCCCAGTGTGTAACTTTCTTATGAGGAAGAGGGGCTTCCCTGGGTGATTGGAGCATTAAGAGTACCTTGGACTGCAGAGGGCATAAGTGTGAAATGGCACTACCTTCCCTGCCTATAGAGAGGGGCCTGGAAGGGGTTTCACAGACAGAAGCCATCTGGGCTACCACAGTGTGTCAGAGCCAAAGTAGGAAAGGAGGGACTGGCAGAGGCAATGTGAGAGCTCAGAAGTTTCTGTGTGTGGGCACCAAGGAAAAGGTAGCCTGCAAATTCCACAGTCATGAAATGGAGCCAAATTAGAGAAATAATATACTGCCATTATGATTTTTCTTAATCGTCAGGCTGCTGTGCTCTGTGAAACAGAAATTATATTCCTTGGGTTTCTCTGGGTAATTAGTAATTCTAGTATAGCATCTATTCATAGCATGGACTAATTGCTACCCAAAGATGAGAACTAACTGCCTTGTATTAAACAGATACTAGCATGAGCGTAGAGAAAATGTGTACTGCCAGAGATTATTTATATATCTCCAAGCCTGGGCATAGCAATAGAAAACTGGGTTAGAACTATTGTTGCAGCTAGTAGAAAAGGCTGTTTAGTTTCCAAGGGAAGAGTGATGGTCTTCCCTGGAGACTAGAGGGTCCCTGCCAGCATTAGTCAAAGAACGTTTTGACCCTAGCAGGAACTTTCCACCAGGGCATTATGTAAAAGGAAGTAGGGATGGAAAATAGAAAGAAAAGTGTGTTGATCGAACCCTACAGGACCCATAGGGAATAACATCTTCTCTATCAGGGCAGAGAATGTCTTACAATTGTGGGGGAATGCTTGGTGATGGGTACATAGGTGTTTTAAACCAAGGAAAAAGCCCCATGACCATACGGATTCCTTTTTTAAAGATATATCAGACTGTAGGACATTTGTGCCTGTAATTGTAGAAAAAAAGCTTTTTTATTGACAGTAGTAGAAGTAGTAGGTGAGATGAGGTTCACTCTAAGCAAATGGTTGCTATAGTAAAATATTTTAATGGTGGCTAGGATAAAAGGAAAGAAAGTATGATTCCCACACTTAATACAAATTGATAGAGGAGGAGAAATAGAAAGTCATTTACAGCATAAAGATGGGCAAAACCCAAGATGGGGAAGCACTAATCATTGGAACAGCTACCAAGTTATCCAGCATTTCAAGGTACTATCCTAGAATTAACTTTGAGGTGACCCAAACTAGTGGCTGATCATTAAGTTCTTCCCTAATATTGTGTGTAATAAACATATAGAACTGTGAATTGGAACAATCAATCATTTCATTACTGTTTCATTAATACCATTTTTTCTTGTGGCACACAACCACAGCAAAAGCAAAATTTTAGTAATGTTAAAGTCCAGTTTTACTTGGTAAGCCATGTCAAGCCTAACTTTTCTGGTCTTTTAAACATGAGGCTTAATTAATGATGGTTTGATACCATGGCTCCCAAACTTTTTGTGCAGTCAGGTGGTGCTACCCAAAGTTTGGATCCAAGCTCCCTGCACATCAATCACCTCAGAAGTGTGTTGAGAAAAAACCACACACATACATATGTATGTTTATGTGCATGTTATATATATATACACACACACACTTGTGTGTTTTATATATATGTGTATATATATGTATGTGTATATATGTGTGTATATATGTATATATATGTGTGTGGTGTGTATATATATGTGTATATACATATATATGGAGAGAGAGAGAGAGAGAGAGAGATTTGGGAGTGGGGCCTGGGAATCTTAATTTCAACTATTATGCTTTCGTTCTTGAAGTGATAAGTACTGTAGGGACCGTACTTTGAGAAGCATAGTTCCAGGGAGATTTTGATTGATGAATTCTGAGGAAAGGCAGGGGAAGGAAGACAACCACCAAGAAGGAAAGTGCAGAGCAGGGAATGTAGTCAGAAACTCCATGAATCTGCCTTTCAAATTGATTCAAATTGATTTCAAATTTGATATTAACAATAGAGTTTTGTCTATTCCAGGTCCCATAATAAAGATCAGAAGTAAGTTGAGATTCAATCTCCCACTTGCTTGTGCCCTGAAGATCCAAAATTAAAATTTGACTCTGGGGACAAAGAGGGTACTGTTGATGGTATGACCTGGAAAATCAGCTACAGGCTGGACCTCAGTCCACTATTAGCCCCAAAGCTACAAAAGGGAGTTTTACAGAATGATGAGAAGTCTTGTTATGGGACATTATCAGTAATTATTAGGATGTTAATGATAATAGTGAATGTTCCTATCATTTATTTTTAAACACAGACTTGAATAGTCTTAGATAATTTTTATGATAACCATATGATATCAGATGAGGAAAATTAGACTTAGTAACTTACCAAATGTATTTTGCTGCTATGTGGATAAACTGGGCTTTTAATTTCAGCCTGTTTTTCTTCAAAACCTATGAAGTATAACACTAGTCTCTTTGCCTCCTTAAGTGAAACTGTGAGGGAACGGATAAAGCTATTCTAAATTAACTTTTCACAAGAGATGTTAAATCAACGTTGTTACACTACTTCTGTCATTAGAGCTTCTGGAAAGTCTTTACACAGGTGGCTCTTGGCTATTTGTTATCTAGGTAACAGCATCCCTCAGAGTCAAGCCTAGGAAAAGATTCTGTTTATTCCAATAAAAAGATTGTGCATTTCTGGGACTAGAGAACTCTTAAGGATATTAGCAGGAGGAGTGTAGTTGGAGTCCCAATTGAACCTAACTTGAATGGACTTTAGGACTCGTAGAGACAGATTTTTATGAGAAAGCAAACCTCTTGGGAAATAACTATTACAAGGGAGAAAGAAATTTGGCACATAGCTATGCCATAATATGATAGGTACTGGAAGTGAAGAGCTGTTTTTAATATAGAATAATGCCTATCACTCAGCTCATCCTTCAGCCTAAAACAACTTACGTCAACTTACGTCAAGGAAAACTGAGGTAACACATGAAAGGGCTCTTTTATCAAAAGGTCTGAAATCACTGGGAGCTCCATAACTATATAATGTACTATGCCACATTGGCTGACTCTCTGGGATTCATTCTACCATACATTCGCAGAGAACAGACAACAGAGTGTGCCTGCCACCCAATGGCATCAAACATATGGGAGGCCTCCCAAGGTTCGCAACTTTGGGCACCACATCATGTTTGGCACAGCAGAGAGGATTTGGCCCAGTGGGGCATGTGCATGGTGTGTATTCAGTCACAATGATCAGGATTTGTGCCAGGTATTGAAGAAAAGGGCCTTCATGGGATTTCATAAGCCTGAAGCCAAAAGAGAGAAAAAAAATGGCAATGATTGCATGGTATCTGAGATGACTTTGTGCTTCAATCCATATGAGATACTTTTAGAAATAATAAAAGGAAACTTTGAGGGACTCCAGGTATTTCAAATAGTGGGTAGAAGCAGACCCTAAATAGGCCATTTATTACAATTAATACTGTGGTATCTGGCCTCCCAAAGGCCTCCAAGCAGTCCTTGGCTTCTGATATTCATGTCCTTGGGTAGAGTCCATATACATTAATTAGTGCTGACCCATGAGACCGGTAGAATACTGTGGAAGTGATGGTGTATGATATCTGAGGTTAGGACATAAAAGGCATTGCAACTTCCACCTTGTTTTTTTGGATTGTGGGAGAAACTAAACTCCATGTCTTGAGGAAAACCAAGCAGCCCTATGGAAGGGCCCACAGGGAGGGTAACTGAGACCTCCCACCAAAAGCCCACACTTACCATCCACATGAGTAAGCATACCTTTCACACATAGTCAGTCTTCAGATAACTATGTCCTGACCCACATCTGACTGCAGCCTCATGAGATATAGAGCCAGAATTGCTCAGACAACCGTCTTCCAAATTCCTAATATGAGAAATAAAGAGAAATACTAATAAGTGTGATTAATAGTTTTTTTTTAAAAAAACCACTAAGTTATAGAAGAATACGCCATGCAGAAATATGAACCCCATTTTTACTCACAGGATAGAAAAATCTGAGGAGAGTTTGGGTAAGACTTGAATTGCTCCTTAAGTAAAGGGTGGGATTTGGCTGGGTGCTGAAACAATGAGAAGCCTTTCTTGAAAGAGGGATGAATATTACTTAAGGCAGAAAGACAGATACATCTATATTCAAAGGGACAGATTTGTTCAGGTTTGGGTCATAATCCTGAAAGACACAATCCTGAGGCTATAAGATCCCAAAAGATCCGATTGCCTAAAGATCAATATCCCTAAAGTTTAAATTCCTAACGCCTAAAATCCTGAAAATCACAATCACAGGATAGTTGCATTGTTAGGCAGAACAATTACCTTGTTACTGTCTTTTTGCAGAAGAAAATGAATTTCAATTGAATCCCGAAGCCATAATGGTGGATTTAGAACTAGGTGCAATCAAGGCTTTAAAAGTGAATTTCAAGGTGTTACCAATAAAGTTTGTTATTTTCCATTCAGCCAATGCATTTGGCAGAAAATTCAGAGGAGAGGATTGACCACATGTTACAGCAACAATGAGAACTTAAGTTTAAAAATGCGTCATTGCCTGCGTTGGCATTTCCTTCAGCTGATGATATTCCAGGAGCTTCTAATGAATTGAAGCTGTCTGAAGAAGCTCGTGAAGTTGCTGACTGATGCATAAGTAATTATATGCATGGTAGGATAAGAAGACACTTAAGCAATGTTGCAGTTTGATCACCATTATCGCTTCTGCCAAATTTGTGGTCTGTATATAAGTGCCTGTGGAATAGACTTCTGTGTATGCAAAACCACACAGAAGCATGGCACAGAAGATGGGAAAATATAATAGAAAATCTTCATGTCTGTGTATATCAAATCATGAAGCATTTCAAAAAGAGCAGCACCATATAGAACGTGAAGGTGAACATATTGTTTGAGAAAAGCCACGTTGTAAAAGAAAACAAATCAGCTACTTATAGTGATGCTAGGGTACAAAATATTGTTAATGTCGTGAAAGTCAGCCAGCTCTTATGAACTATCTCTGTGCAATTGCCCATAATCTATCCTTGTAATACACATATTCAAATGCTAAATTTTCTTTTCAGTTTTCTGGAGTTTTTTTCTTTTTCTTTTTTTCAGTTTTTCCCCAGTATTTTACATTCGCAGCAGTTTTTTCTTTTGCAATTCTCTATGATATGTATTCTATCTTTGCATCATTTCCAGTACTGGAAGTATACATTGTGTAGAGACTTCTAGAAATTTCTAATTTGTTTTATGCATTTTTTGCAAATATGATTCATGAAAGTGCATTATCACAACATTGACTTTGAGTGTAAGCATTGGGGCATGTATGCAAAAACATTGGAATTTCCTCAGTAAATGAAGACAATTTTTGTACATCTGCATTTGTGAAAGATTGAGATCGTGGCTCTTTGGGTGATTGGTGCAGTTGTAACCCATCCTGGTTTTCGATCAGTCATGTCAAAAGACTTAGTTTGTTCCTCACAGTATTCAGGATGGCAGTCCCAAAACACACTATTATCAACCATAGTGATACATATTCATACATTTAGCTTTTTGACCTATTTTTTGTGAATGTAGTTCATCTGCCCATGACTGTTGTATCAGTGTGACTATCAGTATACCTGAATGTTCATACTTTAAATCTGTGTTATTATTGCCTACATTATTGGGTAAAGTGGCTTATGAGTGTTCTGCTGTGTTTTTGTAAGTTTCTCAAATAAATCTCCTTTCAAAAAATGTAAATATCTTTTAAATAATTTTTAAATTACTTTCTGCAGAGTTATGGTGTCAGGGATTTTGATCTTTTGTGAGTTCAAAATTTGGATTTATGGTGTTTGTGGGTGTGTCTTTCGGGATTATCATTGGCTTCCATTTGTCCACAGTGTTGAACATATAGTGAAGTAAGGAGTTAGGTGAGATAGACTGGCTAGATCCAGGTTAGGGAAACCTTTATTTCTAATTTTAGGGCCTTGGATATAAACTAGAAGGCACTGGCTATATGAGGTAGAAGGATAATGAAATATATATTGGTTTTCCAGAATACTGTCTCATCTGGTGATTAGGCATTGAATGAAGTAGAAGTAAGAAGACACTGGAATGAAGAAATTGTTTGAATAATTTGATAATTGCAGATGGTAAATATGAATGAACTAAAAAAATACATTAGAGAAACTGGACTTTACATATTTTCAAATATAACCTTATTTTAGAAGACTAGGTAATATTAAACATTTCTCATAAGTCTTTGAGAAGATTTTTATTCATCCATTAAAATATTTTTTAATAAGTTGGACATATATTAATAAATTTAATTCAACAAATATTACTATTAATCTTTCTTTACACAATGTCAGCAACATGGGGGCAATTATTAATTTAAATAGTTTAAATAATTTATTATCCTCTGAATTTATAGATAAAAATTTTAAGAAAATGAAGAAAAGTATTTCTCCTTTATAGTTTCTTTCAATGATTTTTTTGTTTGTTAATTTCTACTTTGGAACTACAAGCAGATGTCTGAGAAGGAATTTCACTTTTCTCTGTCAAGATAGATACTGACCTGGCCAGATAATCCCATTTGCTGGGACTGGGAAAGGAGAGACTAATTATTACTTTTATCTTTATTCAGCTGCATCTCATAGTCTTCATTTTTTTTTTTCTATCCTGTACTTCATTGTTTTTCTCAAGAACTCTCATCTCTGTGGAGGAAAAAAAATATCAATATTTCTGCCCATACCTAACAGTTGCCTGGGTCTACAGCTCTGAATCAAAACTAACATACCACACATCCAAAAGATGAAGTACTTAACACATCACCTTTACAGGCAAAGTATTCATGTCTATAACCCCAAATCTAATCATTTAGCTGAGGTGCTAAGTGGCAGTTTTTAGAAATCTGTAAGGAATTTCTAGAGAAAAGGATATATTTAAGAATAGCTCACTTCTAATTTATATCATCATTCTAATGTTCATGACATTTAAAAAAATTGAAGGCTGTGATTATTATTGGTTGTGAAATTAACTTAATGTTAGGAAAGCATTTTTAAAACATGAAATAAAATAGTATTTAACAGAAAATGTCAAAATTAGTGGTGCATAGCAAGGATAGGTACTATGTAATAAAGCTTTTGATTCATGTTTTATATATGTTTGTTTTTGTGTGGGTCATGCTGTAATATTACCTCTTATCATGGGTCATAGTTACCATTTTTGAAAGCTTACTGATACTTTGGAATACAAATCCTAAAGTATAAAACGATTTTCCACCAAGAAGCAGTTTCTCTGCTCCTTCTGGGATCTCCATCTGGTTCCGCCCACCTGTCTGCCTCCACTCCTGCTTCCACCTTGTCCATCAGGGTGACCCAGAAGTCCTACAAGGTGTCCACCTCTGGCCCCCAGGACTTCAGTAGCTGCTCCTACACGAGTGGGCCCAGTGCCCGCACCAGTTCCTCGAGCTTCTCCCGAGAGGGCAGCAACAGCAGCTTCTTGGGTGGCCTGGGTGGACGTTATGGTGGGGCTAGCGGCATGGGAGGCATCACTGCCATCATGGTCAACCAGAGCCTGCTGAGCCCCCTTAACCTGGAGGTGGACCCCAGCATCCAGGCTGTGTGCACCCAGGAGAAGGAGCAGATCAAGACCGTCAACAGCAAGTTTGCCTCCTTCATAGACAAGGTATGGTTCCTGGAGCAGGGGAACAAGTTGCTGGAAACCAAGTGGAGCCTCCTGCAGAGGCAGAAGATGGCTCAGAGGAACATGGAGAACATGTTCAAGAGCTACATCAACAACCTTAGGCGGCAGTTGAAGACTCTGGGCCACAGACGCTGAAGCTGGAGGCGAAGCTTGGCAACATGCAGGGGCTGGTGGAGAACTTCAAGAACAAGTACCAGGATGAGTTCAATAAGCGTACAGAGATGGAGAATGAATTTGTCCTCATCAAGAAGGAAGTGGATGAAGCTTACATGCACAAGGTAGAGCTGGAGTCTCGCCTGCAAGGGCTGACTGACGAGATAACTTCCTCAGGCAGCTGTATGGAGAGGCGATGCAAGATCTGCAGTCCCAGATCTTGGACACCTCTGTGGTGCTATCCATGGACAACAGTCGCTCCCTGGACGTGGACGGCATCATTGCTGAGGTCAAGGCACATTACGAGGAGATTGCCAACCGCAGCCGGGCTGAGGCTGACAGCATGTACCAGATCAAGTATGAGTAGCTGCAGACGCTGGCTGGGAAGCACGCGGATGACCTGCAGAGCACAAAGACTCAGATCTCTGAGATGAACTGGAACATCAGCCAGCTCCAGGTTGAGACGGAGGGCCTCAAAGGCCAGAGGTTTCCTTGGAGGCCGCCATTGCAGATGCTGAGCAGCGTGGAGAGCTTTCCATTAAGGATGCCAAATTCAAGCTGTCCGAGCTGAAGGTTGCCCTGCAGCGGGCCAAGCAGGACATAGCGTGGCAGCTGCGTGAGTACCAGAAGCTGATGAAGGTCAAGCTGGCCCTTGATGAAGGTCAAGCTGGTGGACATCGAGACTGCCACCTACAGGAAGCTGCTGGAGGGCGAAGAGAGCTGGTTGGAGTCTGGGATGCAGAACATGAGTATTCATCCATAGCAAGACCACCAGCGGCAAGTGGTCTGAGCTCGGTCTATGGGGTCCCTCACAAGCCCGGGCCCCAGCTACGGCCTGCGCTCCCGCTTTGGCTCTGGTGCGGACTCCAGCTCCTTCAGCTGCACCAGCTCCACCAGGGCCGTGGTTGTGAAGAAGATTCAGACCCGCGATGGGAAGCTGGTGTCCGAGTCCTCTGACGTCCTGACGTCCTGCCCAAGTGACAGGTGCGGCAGGCCCTCCCAGCCTACCCCTTCTAAGGCTACCCCAGAGCCTGGGAGGGAGGCCACTTGCGGAGTAGCACTGAGAATGAGAGACACACCTGAGGCTCAGCCCTAGCCCTCAGCTCACCTGCCAGGGAGTTTACTGCCTGGGCCCCTTGCCCATTTCTCCAGCTACAAAACAATTTAGTTGCTTTTTTTTTTTTTTTTTTTTTTTTTTTTTTTTTTTTTTTTTTGTCCAAAATAAAACCTCAGGTAGCTCTGCCAGAAAAAAGAAAAAAAAAAAAAAAAAAAAAAGATTTTCCAGTTTAGTAATTTTCTGAATAATTTTTATCTCAAATTAGTAATAGTTGATAATAGAAAATAGAAACAGATTATATAAGCAGCTACAAGAAGTTTCACACTACTGTAAATTGTTCTATGACTTGTACAAAATAAAAGTTCATAAATCCAACGTTAGTTCCAAAAAGGATATAATTATTGACCTTAGGAGAACAATATCAACACTTCCTGTGCAAGTCTCTTTATCTAAAACTATATAAGAAAAAAGTAATAGTAAATATCTTTTCAGAAGATTGTTGCAGTATGTGACAGAAAATGACTAGAATGACTTGTGGGTCCAGCATATTTAGCCTTGCTCAGCAGTATGCTTCCGTTAAGTTCCTGAGAAAGTTACCTTTATTCTTTAGGTATGTTTCTCTGCCAACAAATTAATTATCCACCTTTTCAATGCAGTCCAAAGCAAACTATATTTTATGACACAAAGTCATTAAAAGCTATGATCCAGGACAATACCTACAAAATGAAAGTAATAGTAAGAAAGAGAACATCAAAAATGCATGTTAGAGTAACATTTTAATGAATTCAGTATAATACATTTTTCCCATGATCTGTGATATTTACATTAATTACTGCATCAATAATCTTGCATAGCAATATCTGACTACATGGAATTATATGCTTTGGGGTCTGCTCCTCATTTCATACCCTGATAGCCTCAGATTTCTAGTCATCCTATCCTTCAACAGGATAGCGATGGTTGATAATATTGACAAACTTTCGATTACGGTAGAATAGAAATGTAGAAAAAGCAAATTGGCTTAAATTTAAAACCATATGCATCTTCTAGTAATTGATATAAATACCTGGAGTCTGAGCAGTGACTTGCTAATTAACTCCTATGTAACTTGGATTTTTCCTGCACAGTTACAATCTACATTTCAATGCAGATTAATTCAGTTCAATCCAGTAAATATGTATTGATTCTCACTTAAATAGCAAGCACTGTTATTTTGCTGTTATGCTTCCTGCTCTCAAGGTGTTTATAATCAGGAAAAAGAGATAAGCAAGCACATAACTCAGAAATCAAGGCAGAATATGCTTAATGCCTTGGAAAAGATTACCAACAGAGTGCGTTGGAATGCTTATTCTAACAGAAAAAGGTAGTAGCATGAGTTTTGCCAGATAATATATATCTCAGAGGGGGTATTGTAAGGATTAATGCAACATATAATCCACAGGGAGCAACTGGGACAAAGTCTCAGCAAATATTAGCTATCATTATTTTCGTTTTTATAGTTGCTGCTATTTTTATTTTCCAGTGTAGCTTATTTAAATAAGAATGATCACATTTGTGTAGCTATCTGCATTTGCTATATTGATTGCCTTGAATTCACTGGGCCAGAGAGCTGACTAAATCAGTCATATTGATTTCAAATCAATACATAAGTAGGGCATGGTAGATTTTTAACACCTGCAGTGCATTAGTTGTACCTGGTTATTGCTATCACCACCTCTTCCAAATTCCACAAGAAACTCCCTCTTCAGGTTTGTTGGGATTTCCAAGAGAAGAAACATATCTGGGAGTGAAAATTATTTCCTTGGTTTTCCTAGAGACTTCATTGTTCCTGTTGACATTCCTCTCTCCCTAAGTTGAGGAATTTCACGGCAAACTTTCCTAGCTTGTGAACTCCATCACTCCTCTTAAACCTTAGCCACACAAAGATCACATCATAGCTCATCAGAGGACTGTCTGCTTTGTCTGTGATATCCAGCTTAAGGGACTCTGGAGGCTTCTCTTTGGTTTTTATAATTACTATAACTATAGTGGAAAACATTTTTTTTTTTCTATCTTCTCAGTTAAACACTTTGAGGAGTAAGAGGAGCTTATCAGTTACTTAAACACTGAAATTTTTAATGTTCAGTTGCTATTATGCATTTAAGGTGTGGCAATGCAAAAATTGGTCTTTCTGTAGTAGGCTGTGATGAATGTCCCCATGTGCTTCACGGAGTATGAGCAATCAAATCTCACGTTACCTCTTTGAAAATGAAAACCAGTTTCTTTATCTCTGTTCCACATAGAGTCTGGCAAAGTTAATTCTCAATCAAGGTATCTGAAAGACTAGATGAAGCCAATGTATTATTTTTTATTTATTCCTGTCTTTGTACTTAATGCAAATTATGTGTGAGATAGTAAATTTGGCTAAGAAATCATTGCACTAATCAACTTAAGAAAAATTCCAAGGACGTTTTCTCTCTTCATTATTTATTGTGATAATGCCCAAAGTTGTTGGTGTTTTTTAATCAATGACATTCTTTGGGGATATTCAGATTGTTCCATGTATGTCTTGGACGAATATTCATATTTTCCACTTAAAGGCAAAAAGGATGTATCCTAGGAAATAAACAGATATAGCAAGGTTCATAGGGTTGCATTTTAACCATACAATTAGATGACTCTGATAGGAGACAGGTCAGTGTGATTCAGAGAAGAGATTACTGGAACTCAGGAACGAGACTAGTTCCAGATTTGCTACTCCCTAGTTGCATGATTTTAGACAACTCTCTTATTAATTCCATATAACCTCAATGTTCTCATCTGGGAAATAAAGAGGTGCATCCAGTGAACCTTGAAGCTGCCTGTGGGCTCTATAATTCCACAAATCTAACTAGCTATTACCAGAAAGATAAAATTAACTGGGAGTTGGAATTGTTTACAATATCTAGCACATACTAAAAAGACAAGGTAGGGATTTGAATTACTAATTTCTCGGATATGCTGAGTGTTTACTATGTCCATGACATTTGGCTAGATTGTGTGTGTGTGTGTGTGTGTGTGTGTGTGTGTTTGTATGTCTTGAGTGTGGCAGGAATCCTAACCTTAAGGGACTTAGAGTCATCCAGTGAGGAAGACTAAATGTTTGCATGAGTAATCCTCATGCTAAATACAAACAAGGAACCTTTATTTTTAGGAAATTTACTAGGCAATTGAGGCACAATTCATTTCATCTTTTAAGACAGTCCTTGATGTTCTGTGATAAATGGCTCAATCTAAAATTAGCCATTTTCATCAGAGTGAAAATAATTTTACTGCATATCAAAGCATCACAATTTGCAGGCAAAAGGCTTGCCAAGTCCACAGGAATGTGTGGGTGTGCCTGTTTAAAAAACACTTAATCGGGCCAGAAAACTCTTCTTTTTGGTTCTGCCTTTCCTGAAGACAAATAAACCAATCTCAATCCCTGATTGATAATAATTTGTAAAACAGGTGGTAGGGCTGAACAGACAAGTTAGGGATAGGTGTTAATCAAATTCACACTGGTGTGTTTTTATAGGAAACCAGTGAGGAAATGGCTAGAGTTTGGGGCTGCTGGGTTCCATTAGGTAAATTTTAAGCTTTGATTAATGATGCTACCAGGCAACATTTTCTAACCACATACAACATGTTAGAAATCTATATCTTCACATAGGCTCCTCCTATTTCTATTGCAAGTTATTCATAGTGTCCTCATTTCTGAGGCAGCCAAGCACTTAGAAAGATTTTACTCAGTTCAGGTTTTGATTTTTAAATGCTCAATAATAGATAAAAAGAAGCTTATAAATAAACTGTTCTTGATTCAGTATATCAACAGTAAGCTAATTTGTCATAGAAACAAGCAGAAGATGTTTTTTTTTTTTGAGACAGGGTCTCGCTCTGTCGCCCAGGCTGGAGTGCAGTGGCGCGATCTCGGCTCACTGCAAGCTCCGCCTCCCGAGTCCACGCCATTCTCCTGCCTCAGCCTCCCAAGTAGCTGGGACTACAGGCGCCCACAACCGCGCCCGGCTAATTTTTTGTATTTTTAGTAGAAACGGGGTTTCACCGTGGTCTCGATCTCCTGACCTTGTGATCCGCCCGCCTCAGCCTCCCAAAGTGCTGGGATTACAGGCGTGAGCCACCGCGCCCGGCCTCAGAAGATGTTTTTTGAAAATACGTATGTATTACACAGTTCACATACTGAGGCTGAGGAATGCCAAGTAGTTTATGAACACAGACTTCTTGTAGATATATATATGAAACATTGATGACTGTTTATCAGGAAGAGAGGAGCATGATTGAATTCATGTTTTAGAAAGGGAATCTGGGATGAGAAAGAAAAAATGGGAAAATAATTTAAAAATATATTAACTTCAATGATTGAAGTGAATGTCTATCAATATATGTGCTAGGAGATTTGGAGGTGAAGCAAGAGGGCCAAATAGAATCCTCCAGTGATCATCCCCCACCCCTTGCAGGAACACCAGATGGAACTATCCACAAAAGAAAGCACCTTTATGCCAGGTGTGGTGGCTCCCACCTGTAATCCTGGCACTTTGGGAGGCCAAGGCAGGTGGATGGCTTGAGCCGAGGAGTTTAAGACCAGCCTGGGCAACAACATGGCAAAAACATATCTCTACAAATAATAAAAAATCAGCCAGGCATAGGGGTGTGTGCCTGTAGTCCCCGCTACTTGGAATGTTGAGGTGGGAGAATCACTGGAGTCCAGAGGTAGGGGTTACAATGAGCTGAGATTGTAACACTACACTCCAGCCTTGGTGAAAAAGCAAGGCCCTGTCTCAGAAAGCACCTTTATAAGAACCAAAAAGTATGTGAGTTATCACAGTACTTGGTTTTAACATCACATTAAGGAAAGAGACACTAAAGAGGGTTGTAAAGACAGTCTTGAATCGCCTGAATGATCCCTCTTCCATCTCCCAGTGCACAGTATAGCACTGAGAGAGAATCTGTGCACTTGACAGAGGGAAGTGCAGTGATTGTGGGCTTTGCACTGGAACTCAGTAGTACCTGTTACAGCAGAAAGCAACACAGGGCAGAACTCAGCTAGTGCCCATGGAGGGAGGATTTAGACCAGCCCTAGACAGAGGGAAATCACCCATTCCAGTGCTTGGGAACTGAGTTCCAGCCAGCCTCACTACCATGGGCTAGAATTCTAAGTGATCCAAGTGATCTAGAATCCTAAATAAACTTGAAAGGCAGTTTAGGCCACAAGGACTGCAAGTCCTGGTGCTGTTCTGGGCTCAGAGACAGTGGATTTGGGGTACACATGACCTAGTGAGACACCAGCTAGAACGGCCAACAGAGTGCTTGCTTAACCCCTCCCCCAACCCCAGGCAGCAGAGCTCACAGTTCCAGGAAAGACTCCTTCCCCCTGCTTAAGGAGAGGAGAAGGGAGAGCAAAGAAGACTTTGCCTTTCAACTTGGCTCAGCTCAGCCACAGTGGAATAGGGCACCAAGCAGAATCCTGAAGCACCCATTCCAGGTCTTAGCTCCTACATGACATTTCTAGACACACCGTGGGCCAGAAGGGAACACTGCCTTGAAGGGAAAAACCCAGTTCCCTCAAGATTCATCACCTGCTTATTAAGGAGCCATTGGGCCTTGAATAAACATCAGCAGTATCCAAAAAGTACTTGCCATGGGTGCTTACTTGGGTGAGACCCTGTACTGTGCTGCCTTCTGGTGTGACAGTGGATTCCCACTTGTAGTGGCCACAGAGACAGTCCTTCTGCTTCGTGAAAGAAGGAAGAGTAAAAATGTTTTTTCTTGCAGCTTGTAGCAGCTCAGCTGCAGTAAAACAAGACACCAAGCAAATTTCTAAAATCCCCAGTTCCAGACCTTAGTTCCTGGACAGCATTTCTAGACTGATCCGGGGGCAGAAGGGAACCCACCTCCCTGAAAGAAGAGACCCAAACCTGGCAAAATTCACCACGTGCAGACTAAAGAGCCCTTGCGCATTGAAAAGAACATCAGTAGTAGCCAGTCATTACTTACCACAGAGGCAGTGGTGGCCATGAGGAGAGACTCCTGCTTGAAGAAAAGAGAGAAAAAAAAAAAAAACAAAACAACTTTGTCTAACAACCTGACTAGCAGCTCAGTCACAGTAAAATAAAATACTAAGTAGATTCCTAACATTCTCACCTCCAGGTCCTAGCTCCTGCACACCGTTTCTAGACACACACTGGGCTAGAAGGGAACTCTCTACCCTAAAAGGAAAGACACAATCCAGGCTTGATTCACCACCTGCAGACTAAAGAGCCCTTGGGCTTTAAATAAACATCAGTGGAAGACAGACAATAGTCGCTGCAGGCCTTGGGTGAGACCTAGCACTGTGCTGACTTCTGTCTGACCCAGCAGAGTCCCAATGGTGGTACCACAGGGGTGCTTCTGTCACCCCTCCCTCAACTCCAGGCAGCTCAGCACAGAACGACAGAAACTCCATCGGTTTGGGGGAAAGTAAGGGAAGAAAACAAGAGTCTCTGTCTGGTAATCCCGGTAATTCTTTCAGATCTTACCCAAGACAGCCAAGGGGGTATCTCTATGAGTATGCAAGAGTCACAGCATTACTGGGTTTGGGAAGACCTCTAATGCAGATACGGCTGCAATGACCAAAGACTTAGATCACAGCACTCAATTCCCTTTGAATACTTGGAAAGCTTTCCTAAGAAGAATGGGTACAAAACAAGCTCAGACTATAACAAGCACCTAACTCTTCAATGACTAGACATCGATGAGCATCCAAAAGTGTCAAGACCATCTGGGAAATCATGATCTCACCAAACAAACTAAATAAGGCATCAGAGACCAATCCCAGAGTGACAGAGGTATGTGATCCTCCAGACAAAGTATTCAAAATAGCTGCATTGAGGAAGTTGAACAAAATTTAAGGTAACAGAGAGAGAAATTCAGAATCCTATAAAATACATTTAACAAAGAAATTAAAATTATTTTTAAAAATTCAAGCAGAAATTCTATAGCTGAAATGTTCAATTAGCATAGTGAAGAATGCGTCAGACTCAACAGCAGAATTGATTGAGTAGAAGAAAGTATTAGTGAGTCTGAAGACAGGTTATTTGAAAACATACAATCAGAGATTGTATAAAAGATTTAAAAAACTGAAGCATGCCTAGAAGATCTAAAAAATAGGCCCAAAAGGGCAAATTTAAGAGTTATTGGCCTTAACAAGAAGGTAGAGAAAGAGATGGGAGTAGAAAATTCATTCGAAGAGAAATCGGAGAACTTTCACAACCCAAGAAAAGATATCAATATTCAACCACAAGAAGCTTATAGAACACCAAGTAATTTAATCTAAATAAAACTATATTAATACTTTTAATAATCAAACTCCCAAAGTTCAAGGATAAAGAAAGAATCGTAAAATCAGCGAGAGAGAAGAAACAAATAAGATACAAAGGACCTCCAATTCATCTGACAGCAGACTTCTGAGTAGAAACCTAACAGACCAGGAGAGAGTGGCACAAAATATTTAAAGTGCTGAAAGAAAAAAAAAATCTTTTATCCTAGAATAGTAAATCCAGTGAAACTACATTTCAAACATGAAAAATAAATAAATATTTCTCCAGATAAACGAAAGGTGAGGGATTTCATCAATACCAGACCTTTCCTATAAGAAACACAAAAGGGAATTCTTCAATCTGAAAGAAAAGGACATTAACAAGCAATAAGAAATCATCTGAAAGGTACAAAACTCACTGGTAATGGTAAGCACACAGAAAAACATAGAATAGTATAACACTGTAATTGTGTGTAAACTACTCATATCTTGAGTTAAAAGACTACAATATGAACCTATGAAAAATAATAACTACAACAACTTTTCAAGACATAGTATAATAACATATAGATAGAAACATCAAAAAGTTAAAAAGTCAGGGGGATGGGCCAGGCGCGGTGGCTCAAGCCTGTAATCCCAGCACTTTGGGAGGCCGAGACAGGCGGATCACGAGGTCAGGAGATCGAGACCATCCTGGCTAACACAGTGAAACCCCGTCTCTACTAAAAAATACAAAAAACTAGCCGGGCGAGGTGGCAGGCGCCTGTAGTCCCAGCTACTTGGGAGGCTGAGGCAGGAGAATGGCGTAAACCCGGGTGGTGGAGCTGGCAGTGAGCTGAGATCCAGCCACTGCACTCTAGCCTGGGCGACAGAGCAAGACTCTGTCTCCAAAAAAAAAAAAAAAAAAAAAAAAAAAAAAAAAAGTCAGGGGGATGAATTAAAGTGTAAAGTTTTTATTACTTTTCTATTTGCTTGTTGGTTTGTTTTGGCAATTAGAGTTAAATTGTCATCAGTTTACAGTAATGGGCTGTAAGATGTTATTTGCAAGTCTCATGGCAACTTCAAAACAAGAAAAATACAACTGATACACAGAAATGAAAAGCAAGAAACTAAAACACACGATCAGAGAAAGTCCTCTTCACAAAAAAAAAAGAAAAAAAGAAAAAAAAAAAAAGGAAGAGAGGAAGACTATAAAACAATCAGAAAACAAATAATGAAATGACAATAGAAAGTTCTTACTTATCAATAATAACATTAAATGTAAATGAGCTAAAGTCTCTAATTTAAAAATAGAGTGGCTGAATGAATTTTTAAAAAGATTCAATGATCTGTTGCAGAAAAAGAAGCATTTCACCTATAAAAACACACATAGATTGAAAATAAAGGGATAGAAAAAGATATTCCATGTCAATGCAAATCAAAAAAAAGAGCAGAGTAGCTATACTTAATCAGATAAAATATATTTCAAGACACAAACTATAAAAAGAGACATAGAAGGTCATTGTATATGATAAATAAGTCATTTCAACAAGCGGGTATAACAATTATAAATATATATGCACCCAACACTGGAGCACCTAGATATATAAACCAAATATTATTAGAGTTAAGAAGAGAGAAAGACCTCAATACAATAATAGCTGGAGACTTTAACAGCCTACTTTCAGTAATGGACAGATTGTCCAGAGAGAAAAGAAATAAAAAAAATTGGACTTAATCTGCACTATAGACCACATGTTCCTAATAAATATTAATATTTACAGAACATTTCATTCAGTGACTACAGAGTGTACATTCTTTTACTTAGCACACAAATCATATTTAAGAACAGACCATATGTTAGGCCAAGGAACAAATCTTTAAAAATTAAAAAAAATATCATATCAAGTATCTTCTCTAACCACAATGGAATAATACTGGAAATCAGTATCAAGAGGAGGGTGGCAGAACAAAATGGTGCCATGGAAGCCTACAGGGTTTGCCTGAAAGGAGCACCAAATTTCAACAACTATCTGTACAGAGAAAAGCACCATCACAAGAATCAATATCAGATGCAGCAATCACAGTACCTGGATTTAACTTCACATCACTGAAAGAGGCATGGAATTGGGTAGGAGAGACAGTCTTGTATTGCCAACACTACAACTCTCCTGTCCACCATCAGTGGGTGTGTGGTGTGGAGAATGAGTCAGAATTCTCTCAGATAACTTTAACAAAGAGATTGAAATATTAATAATAGAAAAGAATCAAACAGAAATTCTAGAAAAATGCAACTGACATAATGAATAATGCATCAAAATATCTTAATAGCAGAATTGATTAAGCAGAAGAAAGAATTAGTGAGTTTGAAGACAGATTATTTGAAAATACACAGTCAGAGGATACAAAAGAAAAAAAATCATATCTATAAGACCTAGAAAATACCCTCAAAAGGGTAAATCTAAGACTTATTGGCCTTAAAGAGGAGGTAGAGAAAGAGATAGGAGTAGGAAGTTTATTCAAAGGGATTATAACTATTTGAAAATTCATATGGAACCAAAAAATAACTCGAATAGCCAAGAAAATATTTGAAAACTACCAATCTGACAAGGGATTAAAAACCAGAATATATAAGGAGCTCAAACCACTCTATAGGAAAAAAATCCAGTAATTAGATCAAAAAATGGGAAAAAGATCTGAATAGACTTTTCTCAAAGAAGATATACAAATGACTAATAGATATATGAAAAGATGCTCAACATGATTGATAATTAGAGAAATGCAAATCAGAACTACAATGAGAAATCTTCTCACCCCAGTTAAAATGGTTTTTATCCGAAAGATAGGCAGTAAGAAACGATGGCAAGGACGTGGAGAAAAAGTAACCATAGAACACAGTTGGTGGGAATGTAAATTAGTACAGCCACTATGGAAAAGAGTACGGAGGTTTCTCAAAAAACAAAAAATATTTACCATATGACCCAGCAATCCCACTGGTAGGTATATATTCATAAGAAAGAAAATAAATAAATCAAAGACATATCTATGCCCCTATGTTTATTGCAGCACTATTTATAATAGCCAAGCTTTGGAAGCAACCAGTGCCCATCAACAGACAAATGGATAAAGAAAATGTGATACCTACACACAATGGAGTACTATTCAACTATAAAAAAGAAGAAAACTATGTCATCTGCAACAATATGGATGCATCTGGAAGACATTATATTAAGTGCAATTAACCAGGCATTTCTTCTTTGCATATTCTTCTCATTTGTGGTAGCTAAACATGAAAACAATTGAATTCATGGGAACAGGGAATAGAATGATGATTACCAGAGGCAGGAAAGGGAAGTACGGGGTAGTTGAGCATGTTAATGGGTGCAAAAATGTATTTAGATAGAATGGATACAATCTAGTAGTTGACAACACAACAAAGTGACTTAAGTCAACATAAATGTATTGTCTACAGATTACTAAATGAGAATAAATGGAATGTTTTTAACACAAATAAATGATCAATGCTTAAGGTGATGGATACTCCATTTACTCTGATGTGATTTTTATGTATTGTGTGCCTGTATCAAAATATCTCGTGTACCCCATAAGTATATACACCTACTATGTACCTATAAAATTTGTATTATTCCAGTTGCTCCCTGTCAGAAATATATTTTCTCAAGAATTATGCCTGCCATCTTAGAGAAAAAGTGTCTAGTGTAATTGGTCTCGTGGTTTAATTCAAATGCCCATATCAAACCATATGCTTAACAGTGTTACTAGGTCTCCTATTCAGAGGCTTAATCAAGGTGTGATAAAGTGTACTTTCAAAACTGAAAATAAGTCATAAGACTTTTGGATTTTTGGCTTGGAATCTCTGAGAAGTAATAGGTAGATCTTGGAGAGCGGTTTGATTGGAAGGGAGAAGGAAGAAAGTGATCTTTCTCTGTAACTTACTGATTATTAGCATCAGGTTTTGTGAGTTTTTGTCTATTTGATGTCTAGCACTGTGCTCTGAACTAGAATGCATAGTTTCTTTCCATCTATAACCTCTAATATAATCTCCTTTAATTTTAATTTTAATTCTTGTTGATTAATAACTATTGGTTCCAAAATCGTCATAAAACTTGAGAAATTCAAAAAAGAGTGTCAATAATGGTATTATAGTAAATTATGAGCCAGGCGAATCCTTTATTTTCATTTTTCTCTCTTAAAAAGTCATCTGTATCTAGTAAGAAATTATAACACTGCCAAAGAGAATACATATAGCAAAACAAATGCCCGCTTCTTATCTCTAGTCCTTTAGCTTCCCCTCTGAAGTCAACCAGATTTTGGATTCTTGCGTATACATATTCTGAGATATTCTAGTCTCTCCAAGCATCATGTATGTAAATATCTGTAACTTATACTTTCTTTTATCCCCTTAGTAGTATCTGATTCTTACTTTTGTGCACTTTGTTTTTACATTTACTTTTTAAAAAACTTGGTCTACCTCAGTATACATACAGTATATACATATATGTATACTTATATAAATATGTACAGTATATAACACATATACAGATACATATATATCTGTATATATATATACACACACATATACAGATATGTATATCTTTCACATAACATTTATATAGTATTTCATTATATACCTGCACCACGATTTAACCAACTTCCTACTGATGGACATACCAACTGGTGAACAACACTGTTTAAAGTTACGAAAATGCAACAGAGCTTCATAGGTGGGGATACTGGGTCATAAGTCTATCTCTGGTTTGAGTCTTTATATTCCATGTAGTTTTGAGTCTATTTTACTGTGTTTCTGTGCTTCTCCCTATGTTTTTTCCCATTTATCTGTTTCTGTCTGCACAAATACATTTCTAGTCACTAATCCCTTTTTTGTATCTCACAGTTATGTGGACATAGTTTAGAGTTTAAGTGTGGAATAGCAGGAAGCCTGGTGAGTGGAGCTGGGACTCAGTTCTGGTTCTGTCACTAACCAGATTTCAGACATTTTCTTTTTATACCTAAAGCCATTAATTTTCCCATTTGTTGAGCTACATAAACTTTAAGGCTCTCTTTTCTATTATTTTGTGAAATTTTCCTTTACTTATTTATCTATTTATTCAGTCATCATTTAATAAATTTTATTGAGAATCTTCTATTTATCAGGTCTTGTGGAAAGCACTTATCAGTGGGGCAAATTGCAAAGATAAATGAAATATTTCTTGGTTTTGACTCAATCCAATGAAAAACACAGATAGAAACAAATATGTACATTGCATGTAATTGTATTTATTAAAGGGTTTTAAGGCCCTATTTTCCTAATTTTTAAAGTGGAGCAATGGAATATTGATAGGCATTTATTTAAAACTTCCTTTTTAATTGTAATTGAATGAATATTTCCTGAGGACCATTTGCCCTTAAGAAAACAAATAGAACAATTTCTGATTATATTATTTCAAAAAGGGAAGTGCTCAAGATTTTGCATAACGGACAATTTTATATTTTAACTAGTTCTTTTCAGTTCTTATTCACATGTAGTAATTCACATGCTTGATAATTTGGGAAAACAGATGCATATCTCATTCTGATTAGTAAGGGATAGATGATGTGCCACGTATGGGTTAGTCATAGATTAGCCATGAGGGAGATTCTTTGTCTGCTACTAATGGAAGCCAGGGTGAGAAAATAAGATCTGGAGCTCACTTAGGTGCCTTACTACATAGGGGCAGGGAAAAGATGCCAGAATCATAAACAGAAAAACACCACCTTTATGGGAATAGTAAAATGTAATGCTTTCTTGGAGTCCTGCTTCATTTAAAACTACAGAGAATCTGTTCAGAGCTATTTGCATGCTTCTCTTCCATCAACTCTGTGCTACTAACCTATATCAGATTCTTTAAAAAATATTTTAAATGATAAATATTTAATCGGGAAATTAATATTTGCATCAAAAAACAATGAAACCCCATTTATAGGAAGGTTTAGATAATGAAAATGTGAGTTGGAAGACATTTAACAGCCCGTTGGCTGAAATATCATTAATATTTTATCTCACATAGTTTTGTTGTCCTTGTCATTTAGTTTGTTTTTCTCTTAAGAAAATCTGAGAAAATGACCTGTGAGTTTGAAGGCTAAATATATTTCTGTGGACAAGATGACTAATCAAATTAAAGATGAAATTGCATCAATCCATCTATACATTGCAAGAACAAAAATTAAAAATTGCCTTTTATATAATTTAATATCTAAATTATAAAATTTAACATAGAACTGAACATTATGTAAATATAAAATCTTTCTGAGCCTTAGTTTTCTCATCTGTAAAGTGAAAATAATTACAATAATATGAATATATATCAGATAAGATTGTTATAAGAAATAAATAAAATAATGGATTTTTAATACTTAGCATAATGCCTGACACATGATTAATGCTCAGTTGTATTTGATATTATTAGATGATATTCATAATCTGCTGAAGCTGAAGAATAGAACTGTTTCCAGAGCAGAGAAATAAGAATGAATATGACTAATAAATAGGTTTTACTTTTAGGATTTGCATAAGTTAAAGTACAAGTGGATTACTCTGTTGAGAATGGATGAAGGAATTCTGTGACTAATTTCTGAGGAATTAGTGCTTTATTATCTGTTCTCAAAGGGGAACTTTAAGTGGGAGAGTTCTGAGCATATTGGGGAATTTATATTATTTTTTCAGTAAAATTACATGTATTTTGTCAAACTTGGGGAAATAGTTTTGGATGTACCACATTGCATAGGTGCCTTTTAAATAGTAACTTTTAACATGATTCCATTAAAGTCAAACTTCAACTGCATATATACATTTTTGACAAATAGCTCCAGCTCTCTCTCATCTTAGGAAATGATAGGGTAGAGTTGCTTACTAAAAACTGACAGATTAAAAATAGCACCCTTGCTCAGGAGCTCCCTCAAGTTTAGCAACAAAAATGTAAACAATATCTTCTAGAATTGGCTCCCATCTCTATTTAATGTTTATTAATTGGACTCACCTTTGCTTGAATACTGATCTTTGCCCAGTCGTGTTCTTCCTTCCTTCTCACTAGCCCCAGCCTTTTCCTCTCTTTCTTGTTTTTTCTACCTTTCTCCCTCCTGCAGTGAAAAAAGCAGTATGAAACTTCCCTCTAGAGACCCTCCACTCAAATGGCCATATGGGTTTAATGTATAATGCATGCAAAGCAGCGTGAGTTGCAGATGATTCAAAAGAGAAGCCTCTGAGGCTGGGCTCAGGAGGCATTCTTTAATAATAATTAGAAAATCAAACAGCATCTTACTGTTACTCTAGTCATTTGACTGTAATGTAACAACCTTGGCCCAAATAGTGTCAGGGAGTTATATAGCGCTATAATGTAACCTTCTCAACACAATTATTGTGCAAATGCACTTATTCATAAGTAACAGGTTCACTGTCTTTATAATTTCCTACTTAGATTTGACTAGAAATCTAGGACAACTCTCTAACATGCGATGTATCACTAAGGTCTCAGGCAGACACAAAATAATGAGAGGTTTAATTTAGATGTTAATTTTTCAGTAACATATTAATAAACTATTTTGGGAGAGGCAGTTAGGGCAAGACTTGGGCATGGTCTTTTAGCTAGTGATGTCAACGTTTAAGAGAATGTCTTTTTTCTTTGCTTCTGGCCCAGGGATAAGATTTGAAATTAAGACTTGTGAACTTTTACTTTGCCACCATACCCCAAATTTTTACACTTAATCAGGGGTTTTAAAAACCCTGAAAAATAGTAGAAGATAGAAATATTTCTTGGGCACTTAATATGAGTAATGAGCTCTTGATAAGTTATGAACAAACAAACAAAGCTGTTCCTCAAATAAATCAGTGTGCATGACTTTACTTTTGATGTCTACAAGGAAAGTTCTGCAATCCTTTGGCAAATCTTACTGGATATACATTATTTATTGGGAAAAATTGGTCCAGAAGTTTTCTAAGGTGAGCAAAAATACTAGGGACAGTTCATCTCATTTAGCAAGGAGCTGTAGTCAAGGCACTCTGAATATTTTATGAATAAAGGTACATACATAATTACTAGTAAGGTTCTAGGGCTATGATATTTGATCCAATTTTAGGAATATTCTATAAAAGAGAGAAGACTGAATGTTTAAAAAAAATCAGAGTTTCTTTAAGCTGAAAGGAAATTTAGATGGCATAGATTTAAAGAATCATGGAACTTAATCTGATGTAAGTCCCAGGTAGTAGATAGCATGGCCCTCTTATATTGCACATGGAAAGAACTGAGGACAGGTCATCAACCATACACTTATTATATGGGATCCATCAGGTGGACGTTCAACCTCTGCTTAAATACTTCCAGTGACAGAAAGGATGCTTTTCTTGTGGCTACTATCCCAATATTGAGTGTCTTAAATTGTTATGCAAATTCTTATGCAAATTTCCATTTACAAAGTCTCCATTTATAAAATTTACTTTTCATTATTTTTTGCTCAGCATGTCAGAAAGCAAATCATAAAATGATATGTTATCAAAAATTGCTTCTTTAGCATTTAATTTTTGCTAGCACAATGATATTTTGATGTTGCAGCACAAATCCATGGGAAAGAATAGATTATTGTTGATGTCAGGAAAACTTGTTCTCTATATAGAGCACTGCACAATATATACCGAATTAGATACCTACATGTGGAAAGTGATTGTATAAAGTAAGAGAAGATAATTCAGGAGAATATTTTTGTGATTTAGGAGTAGGGAAGGAGTTTGTTTTTTTTTTATACTTTAAGTTCTAGGGTACATATGCACAATGTGCAGGTTTGTTACATATGTATACATGAGCCATGTTGGTGTGCTGCACCCATCAACTCGTCATTTGCATCAGGTATAACTCCCAGTGCTGTCCCTCCCCTCTTCCCCCTTCCCACAATAGGCCCCGGTGTGTGATGTTCCCCTTCATGTGTCCAAGTGATCTCATTGTTCAATTCCCACCTATGAGTGAGAACATGCGGTGTTTGGTTTTCTGTTCTTGTGATAGTTTGCTGAGAATGATGGTTTCCAGCTGCATCCATTCCACGTCCCTACAAAGGAACCGAACTCATCCTTTTTTATGGCTGCATAGGATTCCATGGTGTATATGTGCCACATTTTCTTAATCCAATCTGTCACTGATGGACATTTGGGTTGATTCCAAGTCTTTGCTATTGTGAATAGTGCTGCAATAAACATACATGTGCATGTGTCTTTATAGCAGCATGATTTATAATCCTTTGGGTATATACTCAGTAATGGGATGGCTGGGTCAAATGGTATTTCTAGTTCTAGATCCTTGAGGAATCGCCATACTGTTTTCCACAATGGTTGAACTAGTTTACAATCCCACCAACAGTGTAAAAGTGTTCCTATTTCTCCACATCCTCTCCAACACCTGTTGTTTTCTGACTTTTTAATGATCGCCATTCTAACTGGTGTGAGATGGTATTTCATTGTGGTTTTGCTTTGCATGTCTCTGATGTTCAGTGATGATGAGCATGTTTTAATGTGTCTGTTGGCTGTATGAATGTCTTCCTTTGAGAAGTGTGTGTTCATATCCTTTGCCCACTTTTTGATGGGGTTGTTTTTTTCTTGTAAATTTGTTTGAGTTCTTTGTAGGTTGTGGATATTAGCCCTTTGTCAGATGAGTAGATTGCAACAATTTTCTCCCATTCTGTAGGTTGCCTGTTCACTCTGATGGTAGTTTCTTTTGCTGTGCAGAAGCTCTTTAGTTTAATTAGATCCCATTTGTCAATTTTGGCTTTTGTTGCCATTGCTTTTGGTGTTTTAGACATGAAGTCCTTGCCCATGCTTATGTCCTGAATGGTATTACCTAGGTTTTCTTCTAGGGTTTTTATGGTATTAGGTCTAACATTTAAGTCTCTAATCCATCTTGAATTAATTTTCGTATAAGGAGTAAGGAAAGAATCCAGTTTCAGCTTTCTACCTATGGCTAGCCAATTTTCCCAGCACCATTTATTAAATAGGGAATCCTTTCCCCATTTCTTGTTTTTCTCAGGTTTGTCAAAGATCAGATGGCTGTAGATGTGTGGTGTATTTCTGAGGGCTCTGTTCTGTTCCATTGGTCTATATCTCTGTTTTGGTACCAGTACCATGCTGTTTTGGTTACTGTAGCCTTGTAGGGAAGGAGATTTTAAACACAACCTTTAAACTGTAAAGCATAAGAAGAAAACTGATCATATTTTTTATCAAAATTAAATATCTGTTCAATGAAGGACATCACAATGATAATGCACAGGTAACAGGATGACAAAAGGAGGGAATCATTTGTGATATCTACAAGTAATAAGGCATTAATAGCTAGACTAGAAAAGGAATTCTTGCAAATTAACAAGAAGCTAACAGAAACCCCAGTAAAAAATGGACATGAGATTCGAAAGACAGCTTACAAAGCAGTGTCTCAAGAGGTTAATAAGCAAAGAGATGCTCAAATTCATTTGTAATGCTGAAAATGCAGATCAAATGGATGATGAGCTACCATTTTATATCTATGCTCCAGGCAATAAGTAGAATGCTAAATAATGCCAAATATTGACAAGTTTGTAGAGGTATAGGTATCCATATTTATTGTTGGTGGGAGATAAAACTAATGTATCCACTCAGAAGGGCAAGATGAGCTCACTTATTCAAATAAATGTTCTCATACCTTATGCCTAAATTATTTCTTTCTTCAATATATATCCCAAGGAAAGTCTTGCACAGATTCATTAAGGAGCACGTACAAGAATGTTTATTGCCATATTATTTGGGGTGGTGGGAGTTGAACAAACCATCATTGGCAGAGCAGATAATAGAATGTGTTGGGTGTGTATTATGGAATACTATATAGTGGTTAGAAGCAGTAAATTATGTTCATATAGCAAATATAGATGGATTTTAAAAACATAGTGCTTAGTAAAAACATGAAAACACTATTTACCTAAATTAATTCATATATTAGAAATCATAATTGGAATTCACGCATTTAAAACAAAAAAAATTCACATTTTTATAGTAAAACATATAATGAAAAAGAAACACATTGAACAGAATGAAATGACTGCTTAGAGAGGGAGTAGTGAATAGCATGTAGGAAAGGGAATAAAAGGAACCAAATAAAGAAAAGAGATTTTTTTAATAGCCCGATATAATAATATGCCCTGACCTACACAACCTGATTAACTCAACCCTTTGCATCTGAAGGTCAAAGGAAAAAGATACCTTGTAACAATGCCTTGAAGAGTCTTTTGAATCATACAAAAAACATATTTAGCATCAATGACATTTTATCATAATATCAAATATTTGACATTAGAATACTCTATGTAAATATAGGGAACTTGAAATTATCCACAAATATTTTGACTAATCAAATATTCTAATTAATTGTGCTGTTTTTATTAAACAGGTACATTTAGAACGAGCAAAGCTACAAAACTGACTAATAAAATGTTGAGCATTTATTCTTATCACCTTCCCACTATATTTTTCACCGTTTTGCATTCTTAATCTTATTTGGGAACTGATCCCTTTTCAATTGTTATACCTCTGATTCTCCAGGTTTTTTTCCCCTAGTATATTGTATGTAACAGGCCAAAAGCCTGTTTTTTTTTTTTTTTTAAATCCTGTTGTTGTTATTATTATTATTATTTAACCATTTTGGAATGGAGTCATTTCTGAATTACTTCCTATTCAGGAGCAGAAGTAAATGCTGGTAGGCATTTGACAGCATGAATGTAGTGTGGATTCCTGGGCAAGTGACCTGAGCAGTCACACTGGGCTTCATTCTCAGAAGGGACCTGGTCTTGTTTTCATGCTCTATAGTCACCATCCTGAAATTTTTAATAATGTTTTTAACAAGGGACCCCACCTTATCATTATACACTGGACTCTTGCTCTCAAATTATATAACTAGCCCTGCAGAAATAAATGCAGAATTAAATTTATTTAACAGTGCTTTGTTGAACATCTCTCATGTACTAGGCACTGGCAACTCAAAGGTAAATAAGGAATTCCTCTTCTCTTTAGGAGTTCATTATAACAAAGGAAACACACACATCAACAACTAATTTATAGGGCAATACATATTCACGATTGTGAAAGCCTGCTTCCTATGAACATATTTTTGTTTGTTTGTTTGGGAGATGTGGGGATTTGCAAGTGAACAACGGGGTTAGAAGTGTTTGTTTCACATAGATGCATAGAATCAAATAGATATTAGAATCAGTTCATTTAAAACACAATGGAGGTAAATCATTCCTATCCAGAAATGCCCCGTAATTTCATTTGAAATTAATACTGAATGTTATTTCAAGGAGAATTTCTGAAATGTCAAGCTACTTAGTTTTTGCTTTTTAACTAAATGGTAGTTTTGATAGCAAAGAAAAACTGGGTCTGATTTCACTGACTTTTTTGATGCATGTCTTCAGTCAATTTATTTCATTTCCATTGCATTTTCAGTTTCCAATTTCTGATTTTTCTCTTCCATGCTCTCATTAATTAATCTTGTAGGCTTCTCTTTGTTTCCAAATTCTGATTTCTAAAGTTTTGATCATCACCATTGTTTTTTAGCTCTTCCAGTGAATTTGTAATACGTTAAATCTCTTATTTCTCCATGTAATTCTCACTTGAATCTCATTAAGCATTCTGGCTTGAGAACTAGAATTGGCTCAGGGGTGAAAGAATGCCATAACTTATCTCTAATTCTCTTCCAGAGCTGAGTTTTACCAGTATTTGAAAACAAGATGGTATGTATTACATCTATCATCCAATTAGAATATAAAACTCATTTAAAACTACACATTTGTTTTTGACATAGAGAGACAGAAAATAATAATTTTGCTTTCAAAGGCAATGAATAAAAGCTTAGAATTTGTTCTTAGGTTCACCCTCATTGGATTATTTTGGTACGAAACAGCTAATATACTTCTACCTCATTTTTCTAATTTTTGTCATTTTTCTAATTTGAACCACGATGTTAGCTAGACTAATTTACTTTAAAAAATTAAAAATAACTTTATTGAGGTATAATTTACTAACAATAAGCATTTCTAATGATTTTTATTTGTTGCTGAAGGTCCAGGTTTCCCTCTGACATAATTTCCTTTAACTTTGTTTAGCATTTCTAATAGTGTAGGTCTGGTGTACACATATATTTTTAAATTTTTTTTCAGTTTTTCTGAAAATGTCTTCATCACTTCTTTATTCTTAAAATATATTTTCACTAGAGAATTCTGGGTTCGCAGTTTTGTTCTTTCAGTACTTTAAAGATGTTGTTCCCTGTCTCCTAGCCTTCATGCTATGTAATGGCAGAAAGCTTGTGACCATTCAAGTCTTTCTTCCTCTGTATGTAATGTTGTTTCTTATTCTCTTTTGCTTTGGAAATTTTTTCTTTGCCTTTAATTTTCAATAATTAGATGTGTCTAGGCATGGCTTTCTTCATATTTTTGCTGTTTGGGGATTTGGACATCTTGGATTTATAAATTCATATCTTAATTTGGTAAAACTAGGTAAAAATACATATACATATATTCAAAGATTCAAAGAAATAGTGTATATGTATATGTGTGTGTGTGTGTGTGTGTATATATATACACACACACAAATTCATGTCTCATTATTCTCCTTCTGGGACTCCAATGACCCCTTTGATATGTCCTACATAATCTTGAGGCTTTTAAAATTTATTTTATAATTTTTTTCTGTTTATCAGAATTGATAATTTATTTTGATCTATTATGCATACAGATTCCTTCCTTTGTCATCTTTATTCTGCTATGAAGCTGAATTTTACATTTTCACCTGTTAGATTTTTTCATTTCTAAAATTTCCATTTGTTTTTATTAGGTTGCCTATTTCTGTGCTATTTTCCATCCATTAGTTCATTATATGAACATTGTTCTTGTCCTCATTGGGCATAATTATAGTTGCTTTAAGTCTTTGTAATATTTCCAACATCTGGGTTATCTCAGAATTGGGCTCTGTTGATTGTCTTTCTTTGAGATTTGGTAACATTTTTCTGGTCTGTGAATGTTGAGTAAGTTTGGATTGTATCTTGGACATTTGAAACTCTATAATCTGTTATAAAGTATATTCTAAAGAGTGTTAATATTTACTAACCAGCATATGCCTGTGAAGAAACAGCCCAAGAGTGAGGAGAGAATTACCAGAAAGGATTAGAGGGAACAGTGCCTAATGCCCAGGTAGGGCTTGGAACACTGCTTTGTCCCATTAGCCACAAGGGAAAAACCTCATAATGCATGAGCAACGAAGAGAGAGTACTCCAAATGGTCTTGCCTTGTTTGGGGGAAATAATTAGCTCTAGACTGAAACTGTTCTACTCTAATTTATCAAATCTTAAAAACAAGATGTATAAAGATCAAACTATTTCCAAATTACTTGTGTCCCAAAGCAAAATATTTATAGAAATACAACATATCTAGCTCACTTGATCTTAGCCAAAAGGCCGAGAAGCGATAACATATCTAGTTCAGTAAGGTAAAATTATAATGTCTGGCAACTAACCAAATATTACCAGGCATACAAAGAAGCAGAAAAATAGGATCCAGAGTGAGGAGAAAAACAAATCAATTAAAACCATCCTGGGACTGATACAGATGTTAAAATTAGCTGACAAGAACATTTTAAATGTTTTATATAATGATATTCCATACAGTTAAACAATTTAAGTAGGTATATGGAATATATAAAAAAGATTGAAATTAAATTTCTAGAAATAAGAAGTACAATGATTCATATATAAGTGTGTGTGCACGTGTACACACACAGACACACATATATAGGAACCTGAAATAGGATGCAAAACAAGAAACAAATTACAACAGTCACAAATAAAATACTTACAAATAAAATTAATCAAGGAGGTTAAGGGCATATACCTTGAAAACTCTGAAACATTGAAGAAATTGAAGAGGACACAATTAAATGGAAAGATATTCTGTGTTCATGGATGGGAAGAACTAATATTGTTAAAATATTCATATTAACCCAAGTGGTCTATAGATTCAATACAATGACATTTTTCATGAAAAGAGAAAGACAATTCTAAAATTTGTATGAAACCACAAAGGACCCCAAATAGCCAAAGCAAGCTTGAGCAGAAAGACCAAAGCTGAAAGCATCACCTTACCATATTTTAACATATATTACAAAGATATAGTAATCAAAACAGCATGCTGCTGGCATAAAAACAGACATATATACCAATGGAACAGAATAGAGAGCACAGAAATAAACCCACAGGTGACAACCAAATGATTTTCAACAAAGTTGCCAAGAGCATACAATGAGAAAAGAACAGTCTCTTTAATAAATGATATTGGGAAAACTGGATATCCACATTCAGATTTTTATCTCACACTATATACAAAAGTCAACTCAAAATGGATTAAAGACTTAAATGTAAAACTTGTGACTATAAAATTAATAGAAAAATAGAAAAAAAAGCTTTGTGATGCTGATCTAGGGAATGATTTTTTGGATGTGATCCCAAGTATAAGCCACAAGAGCAAAAATAGACAAATGAGATTGCATCAAATTAACAAGTTTCTGTAGAACCAAGGAACCAATCAACAGAGTGAAGAGACAATCAACTGAATGAGATAAACTATCTGCAAATCATACATCTGATAAGGGGTTAGTATTTAAAATATATAAGAAAGTCAACTCAATAACAGGAAAACACATAACCTGATTTAAAAATGGGCAAAGGACCTGACTAGATATTTCTTCAAAGAAGACATACAAATGGCTAACAGGTAGATGGAAAAACTCTCAGCATCATTAATTATCACAGAAATGCAAGTGAAAACCACAAGATATCACTTCACACCTGTTAGAATGACTATTATCGGCCGGGCGCGGTGGCTCAAGCCTGTAATCCCAGCACTTTGGGAGGCCGAGACGGGTGGATCACAAGGTCAGGAGATCGAGACCATCCTGGCTAACCCGGTGAAACCCCGTCTCTACTAAAAAATACAAAAAAACTAGCCGGGCGAGGTGGCGGGCGCCTGTAGTCCCAGCTACTCGGGAGGCTGAGGCAGGAGAATGGCGTGAACCCGGGAGGCGGAGCTTGCAGTGAGCTGAGATCCGGCCACTGCACTCCAGCCTGGGTGACAGAGCGAGACCCCGTCTCAAAAAAAAAAAAAAAAAAAAAAAAAAAAAAAAGAATGACTATTATCAAAAAGATGAAAAATCGCAAGTGTTGGCAAAGATGTGGCGAGCAGGAAACCATTGTATTCTGTTGGTGGGAATGTAAATTAGTGTAGGCATTACAGAAAACATAATTTCAAAAATTATACTTAAATTAATTTCTAAAATTTGATAAAAAATTTTTAAAATTTGATTAAAAAATTAAAACTAGAACTATGATATGATCCAGCAATCCCACAACTGTGCAAATATCCAAAGGAAATGAAATCAGTATGTGGAAGAGATATTGAACTCTGACGTTCCTAGCATTATTCACAATAGCCAAGATCTGGAATCAACCTAAGTGTCCAGCAAATAAATGAAGAAAGAAAGTATTACGTTTTGTAATTTGTCCTATTAGGACAAGCTTGCTTTGGCTATTTGGGATCTTTTGTGGTTGCATACAAATTTTAGAATTGTCTTTCTCTTTTCATGAAAAATGTCATTGTATTGAATCTATAGACTACTTGGGTTAATATGAATATTTTAACAATATTAGTTCTTTCCATCCATGAACACAGAATATCTTTCCATTTAATTGTGTCCTCTTCAATTTCTTCAATCAATGTTTTAGAGTTTTCAAGGTACACACACAGTGGAATACTATTCAGGCATAAAAAAGAAAATCATGTTACTTGTGACAATATGGATGAACCTTATGTCATAGACAAAAGACACTATGTTAAGTAAATAAACCAGACAGAGAAAGACAAATGCTGCATAATCTCATTCATATGTGGAATTTTTAAAAGTTGAACTCATGGAACTAGAGAATAGAGTGGTGGTTCCCAGGGACTGAGGGTTGGCGGTGGGGTTTGAGCAGATGTTGGTCAAAGGATATACAATTTCAGTTAGATAAGATGAGTAAGTTCAAGAAATCTATTGTACATGTTGAGTATATTGATAACAATGTATTATATTCTTGAAAATAGCTAAGACAGTAGATTGTAAGTGTTCTCACTACAAAATGTAAGTTTATGAGCTAATGAATATGTTAATTAGCTCAATTTACCTGATACTTGAGGATGTACCATGTATCAAGGGAATATCACTATTGTGGCACTTAAGAAATACTAAACTTAGCCCACTGAAGTCACAATTACAGACATTTCAACAGCTAAAATTTTTAAATGCCATGGAAATATGTAGACATCCCATGAGTGGTCTCCAGCAAAAGAATAACTCTCACTTCTTGGGTAAGTTGATCCATACTCTATTGCTCTACAGACAACTTTCTTGTAATGTCTCTAGTTTAAGCACCATTGTTATTACCCAGTGCTGGACATGCATCTTGAGTACATGAAAGAATGTGCTCAAAACATTCTTGCCATTGGTTTGCCAATGGACAGCTACTATTGACACAGGCATAAATTGTGGTCCATTTAGTTGAGATCGTAAGTTATAGTGTGAAATCCCAAATTAGAAAGCATGGTCACCTACAGAAAAGAAACTAATGTGACTGATTTTCTCAGCTGCAGGTTGGGGTATGGCAAGCATTTAATCTTCATTAAATACAAAAGTACAGTTGTTTACCTTCATGGCTAATTTAGTAAGAGAAGGAAAGCTAATAAACTTTTGAGGTTCATGGATATTTAGGGCTTAATATAAGGTGGCTTGATCTATGTGACCATTTTTCTATGTTTGAATCTTGACTGCAATTTATTAGCCATATGATCTTGGTTAAACTATTTTACCTCTTTACTTATAAAATAGGTCTAATGCTATCTATCTTAGAGAGTTATGAGGATTGAAAGAGTTAATAGATAAATGTACTTAGAAGAACGCTTGATTCACATTTAGCATTTAATAAATATTAACTATTATTATTGCTGCTGTTATTATTATCACCAGATAAGCTTAGGAAATGTTTTGAAATTTCCCTACAACCAATACATAACTGCTGATTTTTCACAAATTGTAAAGTTTACAAAAATAAATCTCTATATTTAATGTACATGTATATATTCCACACATATATTTTAGTATTTATTTCTACATCTATGACTTTATTTATCTTTACTTTCCTTTCCCCAGAATTATTTTTGAAGGTCTTTGAAACAAGGAAGAGACTGTGTTTTATAAATATATTCAAAGTGTAAAAAACATAGATATTCAGTACACAGTTGTTGAATAAAATTGTATTCAATTGAAGAGGAGAAGAAAAACTGTTTTTAGTCATTTTTCTCTCTGTTATAGAGCCAGCTGAGCTACAGAGCACAGAATGTGTCTTGGAAACAGAAATTCTGGTTCTGGGCCTTTTGTTTATGACCTCTGTGTCACTGTGCCCATCATTTAATAGCTTTGAGCTCCATTTGAGCTTTTTTCCTCATCTTTACAGTGGGCAACCAATACCCTTTAGACTCATAATAAGAATTTAAATTAAAAGTAAATAAAGCCACCCACACGTTAGATACGATTTTTTTATATTGTTACCACCTATTATTCTTTCTTTTGAATTCCAATTTTCTGGGAGATGTAAGCTTTTAAATACTTCTCTATTTCCAGGGCCAAGTAAGTAACCTCTCAGTCAGAGTACTTTCTTCTCTTTTGTTGTCTGCTCAGTCAATTTCCTACACTTCCTGGACTTAACCTTCCAAACATGACTCAGTGCAGATGAGATCAACCATATCTATATCTTACATTTCCCCCCTTACCTAATTTTATATCTTCCTTTTTGAAAAGAGCACAAACCCAAGGAGATGTGATCGATAATTCTGCCATTATTACTTTATGTAAATCCTGCCTTAACTCTTCCATAGTCCTTCCTTGTCCAGCCTGAGTCAGTTCTACCTCATTTTGTTTCAATCTGGATACTACATGTGGAATGAAAAACACATTCTGAGTGACATCTGGCCCCATTACAAAAAGAACAAACAAACTATATCTAGCTGGTTACAAATGCCACACAAAAGAACAAGATCTTTCTCAGGCAATTTTTTTGTTGTTGTTCTCTAATGTGGTTTTTATTGCACATTATTTTTCTCAGTTGTAATTTATTTGAGCCTTTCCTACTATGAAAAGATCAACTCTCATAACCTGTATTTTTTTCTTAACACTGAAGCATGGGGAAAACTCAGGTATGCTAGACTTCTGCATTGAAATTTGGGACAACACACACACACACACACACACACACACACACACGAAACTAATTTACTCTTCTTATGTATGTAAATCACTTCTTTGTTTCGGAACACAGTGCTTTTTCTTGATTCATTTTGAAACTGATTCATATAATTATTGCTATCCTGACATTACCTGATAAATTTTTTTGTCCATATATTTTAAAATAGTGTCAACTTGCTTGCAGGCTCATCTGAAAGTTTTCAGGCCAAACGGAATAGCTGGCCCTGCAAACTCTTAGGCAGTGGACCTAATGCATTTCTTACACCAGTAGTTCTGACTAAGAAAAAATGCTCCCCGCCTTTTTTTTTTTTTTTTTTTTTTTTTTTTTTTTTTTTTTTTTTTTTTTTGTAACTTGAGAGACTTATTGCAACTCTTAGACCTAAGTGCGCACTGAATTTATGGTCACCAGAAGGCTCATCCTGAAGGGTCAATAACTTTCCTGGAAACTTATGGCAAATGATTTCCTGCACCTTTCTTTATTTTAGGAAGTAACTCAATTTAGAGTTCCCCAGTAAGGTGCATACTGATTAGGGTAGAGGAATGGAATCTTATCCTAGATACAAGTCAGGTGGATTGATGAATGTCATCCCCTGATTTAGTTTTAGAAATAAAATAAATAATGTATTTTACATTGTGTAAACACAGCAATGATGTTTCTAAATATCAAGGCCAGCATTAAGTAGAACTTTGCATTCTGAAGTTTTTAATAAATAAGTGTTTTTGAAAAGATGTCAAATTCTTGATGACTAGGCTTCATTTTAAGTCAGTAAATATACTGTGAGGCTATATAACATTTCAGTAGGTTTTTCCCAGATTTCATCATTTGCCCTAGGGTGTAAGGTTCACTCTCTATGAGCCTGAATACTGAAACTGGATTTTTAAGTTGGTATATGGTATATGAAGAAAGGGTTAATTACTTCTTAAAATATCTTTTCAAGTAACAAGTTGGAGAAAATATCTTTAAGTGATTTTTTAAAAACAATTTTATTTGTGTAAATTTCTTGGGTACTAGTGTAATTTTGTTACATGGTTAGATTGTGTAGTGGTGAAGTCAGTATCCATCACCCAAATAATCTACAATGTACCCACTAGGATATTCATATATGAAATTTTATAAACATCCTAGAAATAGAAATCTTTCCCTTGAAATATTTTTGAAAAATGGTTTTTCATTTGTGTTTTTTTTGGAAATCATAATATACATTTTTTTTGCACCATAGCCACTGATTTTACAAATTTTTATTTTAGAGATGGAGTCTCAATCTGTCACCCAGGCTAGACTGTAGTGGTGCATTGCTAGCTCAGGGACTTCTAGACTGAACTTCTGTACTTGAACTTCTGGACTGAAGCAATCCTCCTGCCTCAGTCTCCTGAGTAGCTAGGACTACAGGCATGCACTACTACACCAAGCTAATTAAAAAATATATATATATAGAGAGAGGGTCTCGCTATGTTGCCCAGGCTGGTCTTGAACTTCTGGACTCAAGCAACCCTCCCACCTCGGCCTCCCAAAACTTTAGGATTAAAGGCGTTTGCAATTATACCTGACCTGATTTGAAAATTTCAATATAGACCCCAATAAAAGCTTTTCAGTAGCCTGATGTGTCAAAAGGGGATTTAAATGAATTGTTCAGTGATTAATTTAAGTGGCATTTGAAGGAGGACTTTTAACTTTGATTGCCTCTGCATTCAGGCCAAATGACCTGATCAGCTTATGTGGCATTCTGCCTTTCAGATTTCCTCATTTGCTATCACTGTTATTAGATACTTTACACAGAATATCCTCCCATCACATAATGGTGAGGCAAGGCCTCACCAGAGATGCTATCTTTTGAACTGTATTTTTTTTTTTTTCCAAATGAAACTTTGAAGATTACTTTAGTAAAAGGCATTTAGTGATTTTTAAATGTATTTTAAGACAGACTTAGAAATTCTGGAAGATGACAGAATTCAGATTCAGATATGCGGGGATTTGTAGATCATTTTCCAATGATATATTTATTGTGGTGATTTCTGAGATTAGAGCTGGTTATAGACCAGATTCTCAAGATGAAGCTGTGAACTGAGTCAACATCTAGTATCTAGGGGATTGTCAATTACCTTTTAGTCAAGCACTCTTGGATAATTGCAAAATAAATACATCACCTGGTACCCCCATATGCTCAGGGTGCCCTAGCTCAGAGTTGATGCCATTCTTTCTAATGAGGCTTGAGCTTTTTACCAATTAATTGTATAGCAATCCTTTTTAAGATACTGAAGGCAACGGCATCTTTTGAAACCTTATCTGAGAGACAGTTATTTTATGAAGGGACCATGACATTCATATCACACTAGCTTCTAGTTATTGCCGGGAACATTGGAAAGATATGTGGAAGCTTTTGCTAAATATAAAGTTTCATAAAAATACAAAATACAAGGGTCTATTGTTATAATTTGACAGGCTGTAGTTAATATTTAATTTCAGTCACTTATGGAAGCATGGAAGCCACCTGCCTGGTCTGGAGCCCATGAGCTATTATCTACTTGGATCTGTCCCAAGGTTAGGCCTGCAAGGCGGGAAGAAAGGAGGGAATAGACACTGCTCTGGCTGAAGGGTAGCAGCACAACCTCTCTCCCGCCCTATGACTGAATGTGCTGCCATGCGGGACCTACTCAGAGGCATTGTGCTCTTATTTATTTACTGGTTGACGAATTTGTAAGCTAAACAATTCCTTCTTTTAAAATAAACTTTAAATACTTTTAAACTTTCCATTTCTCTGCCAAGATCCCCCGTTCTGTCATGTTTTTTTTTTCTATAAACCCATAACGTATTTGTAACAGCTGTTTTACAGTTCTTATCTGCTAATAAAAACAGCTGGGCCACTTATGGGGTAGCTTCTATTGGTATTCCTTTTCTCTTGATTATGGGTCAGATTTTCCTGCTTCTTTGTCATGTATTATTTGACTGTATTATGGGACATGATGATTGATATGTTGTAGAAACTCTGAATTTTGTTTCTTCCTCTAAAGATGTTGCGTTTTGTTCTTTTGGGCTGTTAAATTATTGAGTAAACCTCTTGACCTGTGGATAGATGGTTTTAGACTGGTGTAGAGTGGGTTACTTTTTGGTTTGTCCTTAGTCCTGGAGAGCGTAGTCCTTAGTACTGGCCTTGTTTCTAAGGTGTGGTCCTTCTGGGCTTCTGTTCGAAAGCCTGATGTCTTCATCAGGCTCCTCTAACTTGGTAAGACTTAAAAGCCAAACTATGCATCCCCTGAACTAGGTGGCTGGTAAAATTCCTGCCTTTCAGCTGTTGCTTTCTTCTGAGTCATGGATCATATTCTTATACGTGAACAGTTTAATAGTCAACCAATAATTTGAATAAAATTTTAATGCAGATTTTATTCTTCCTTTTCTGTGAATTCCCCCTTTCTAGGATTTTTCTGACAAGCCAATGTATTTTTTAATAGCCCATTAAGGCTACCTCTTTCCATCTGAGATGTATTTCACTAGACTCCATAGCAAACTAGGACGTGCCCTCAGGGGAACAGTGATTAAAGGTGGCAGTCATCTAATTTGCTTCCCTTCTTTCACATAGTATATCCTCTCTCGTATATGCCTTCTTTTGTTTTTACTGCAGTGCATCCAAACTTTTTTTTAAGAAAATGTTTTGCCCAGAGTTTATATTAATTATCAGTGGGAGAGTTAGTCTGAAATAAGCTATTATGTCATTACCATAAGAGGAATGTAAACATTAACAAATTACATTATACATACACTTGCACAAAGTAAACAGATGCATGTAAGCACCATCCACACAGCACTTACTTTTTAAAATTATATTACTAATATTCATTAAGTGCTTACTTTGTGCTACATAGTATGTATGGAGCATTACAATTACTGAATTATATTTTTAAAAATTATCACCCATTTACAGGAGAAAAACAAGTAAAAAGCATCTCTATCTATCAGTCAAGTAACTTCGATAATGAGTAACACATAGTTGACCTTGTTTCCCCTATGTCTGCACTCACTTCTATCCCATTACATTATTTTTAAGGAAATTCAAGACTACATATCATTTTATTTGCAAATACTTCAGTATGAGTCTCTAAAAGATAAGTGATTCTGTTTCATTTATTTTTAACATAAGCAAAATAGTATCAGACTCAAAAATAACAGTAATTCTTTAGTGTTATCCATATTGAATATTCAATTTTCCCTAATGTTCTGTTCTTTTGACAGTATTTCCCCCTCCACATCTCATAGTCTGATCCATAGGTTATCTTTTCCTTTTATTTTCCTTACAAGTTATTTGTTGAAGAAACTTGCTTGTCCATATCGTAGCTTTTCCCACATTTTGCAGTTTGCTGATAGCATTCTAAGTGGCAGGGAACATTTCTCTGTCCTTGTGTATCTTGTAAACTGATAGAAAGGCATAGAGGGGTGAGCAGATTCAGGTTAACTTTTCAGCACACTATTTCACGTGATGTGCTTTCTTTTGCATCACATCAGGAGGCCCATACTGTCTTATTGTCTCTAGCTTTGTGATATTAAGATTGATAAGTAGGATCAGGTGTTTTCAGCCTGATTCATATATTGTAGAGCCTCTCAACAGCTTTTGATCCAATTGTTTCAGCAACAGTTAACAGTCATTGCCTAGGGGTTACTTAATTCATCCATGCTTCATTTATTCTTTGTTCATTTATTGAACATATGTATATTCCAAATACTGCTAAGCACCAGTGGCACAAAGAAGTACAGATTGTCGTTGCATATGAACACTTTACATGTGTCTATTGGCCCATGCCATAGCCGTGTGTTTACGCGAAACTAAGCTTCCTTTATAGTCACAGACGTTTTGAGACTAAGAAATAATACATACTATTTTGGTCATTTAAGATTAGGAATTGGGTTTAAATTTCTATAAAGATACCATTATTCAGTATTAGATGAACTGGGTTTGAGTCATGATTAGAGCACACTGAATCATCCATATATTGTGGGACTAGAATTGCAACCAACAGTTTTGCCTGAATTATCTCGTGATGAAACAATGCAAGGTACAAAATCCATTTGGTTTTCATATTACAGTTTCTGCTACCACAAGTCTGTTTTCAGTTTGGCATATGCTTAGCTTATAGAGAAGTTTTAATTTTAGTTGCTTTTACATGGATTAATTATTTATTCAACATATTTTCTTTATTATTTATTCTAAAATTGTTTCAAAATTTACTATACACAATTTAGGCACTTAAAAATATTTTAATTTTAATTTTAGGTTCAGGGGTACATGTACAGGTTTGTTATATGGGTAAATTTGTGACTAGGGGGTTTGGCATACAGATTATTTTGTTACCTAGGTACTAAGAATTTATGCATTTTAAATATAAACTTTTGTTTGATTAATGTGACTAATACAAAGTTTTCACAAATATCTTCTTGAAGCTTATTTTGACTTTCTGAGATTTAACATCATTATTATTATTATTTATACTTTAAGTTCTAGGGTACATGTGCACAACATGCAGGTTTGTTCCATATGTATACATGTGCCATGTTGGTGTGCTGCACCCATTAACTTGTGGTTTACATTAGGTATATCTCCTAATGTTATCCCTCCCCCCTCCCCCCACCCCAAGACAGCCCCCAGTGTGTGATATTCCCCTTCCTGTGTCCAGGTGTTCTCATTGTTCAATTCCCACCTATGTGTGAGAACTTGTGGTATTTGATTTTTTGTCCTTGCGATAGTTTGCTGAGAATGATGGTTTCCAGCTGCATCCATGTCCCTACAACACACAAACTCATCCTTTTTTGTGGCTGCATAGGATTCCATGTTGTATATGTGCCACATTTTCTTAATCTAGCCTATCATTGATGGACATTTGGATTGATTCCAAATCTTTGCTATTGTGAATAGTGCCACAATAAACATACGTGTGCATGTGTCTTTATAGCAGCATGATTTATAATCCTTTGGGTATATACTCAGTAATGGGATGGCTGGGTCAAATGATATTTCTAGTTCTAGATCCTTGAGGAATCGCCACACTGTCTTCCACAATGGTTGAACTAGTTTACAATCCCACTAACAGTGTAAAAGTGTTCCTATTTCTCCACATCCTCTCCAGCACCTATTGTTACCTGACTTTTTAATGATTGCCATTCTAACTGGTGTGAGATGGCATCTCATTGTGGTTTTGCTTTGCATGTCTCTGATGTTCAGTGATGATGAGCATGTTTTCATGTGTCTGTTGGCTGCATGAATGTCTTCTTTTGAGAAGTGTCTGTTCATATCCTTTGCCCACCATTTGATGGGGTTGTTTGTTTTTTTCTTGTAAATTTGTTTGAGTTCTTTGTAGGTTTTGGATATTAGCCCTTTGTCAGATGAGTAGATTGCAAAATTTTCTCCCATTCTGTAGGTTGACTGCTCACTCTTATAGTAGTTTCTTTTGCTGTGCAGAAGCTTTTTAGTTTAATTAGATCCCATTTGTCAATTTTGGCTTTTGTTGTGATTGCTTGTGGTGTTTTAGTCATGAAGTCCTTGCCCATGTGTATGTCCTGAATGGTATTGCCTAGGTTTTCTTCTAGGGTTTTTATGGTTTTAGGTCTAACATTTAAGTCTTTAATCCAGCTTGAATTAATTTTTGTATAAGGTGTAAGAAGGGATCCAGTTTCAGCTTTCTACATATGGCTAGCCAGTTTTCCCAGCACCATTTATTAAATAGGGAATCCTTTCCCCATTTCTTGTTTTTCTCAGGTTTGTCAAAGATCAGATGGTTGTAGATGTGTGGTATTATTTCTGAGGACTCTGTTCTGTTCCATTGGTCTATATCTCTGTTTTGGTACCAGTACCATGCTGTTTTGGTTACTGTAGCCTTGTAGTATAGTTTGAAGTCAGGTAGCATGATGCCTCCAGCTTTGTTCTTTTGACTTAGGATTGACTTGGCAATGTGGGCTCTTTTTTGGTTCCATATGAACTTTAAAGTAGTTTTTTCCAATTCTGTGAAAAAGTCATTGGTATCTTCATGGAGATGGCATTGAATCTCTAAATTACCTTGTGCAGTATGGCCATTTTCACAATATTGATTCTTCCTATCCATGAGCATGGAATGTTCTTCCGTTTGTTTGTGTCCTCTTTTATTTTGTTGAGCAGTGGTTTGTAGTTCTCCTTGAAAAGGTCCTTCACATCCCTTGTAAGTTGGATTCCTAGGTATTTTATTCTCTTTGAAGCAATTGTGAGTGGGAGTTCACTCATGATTTGGCTCTCTGTTTTTCTGTTATTGGTGTGTAAGAATGCTTGTGATTTTTGCACATGGATTTTGTATCCTGAGAATTTCCTGAAGTTGCTTACGAGCTTAAGGAGATTTTCGGCTGAGACAATGGGGTTTTCTAAATAGACAATCATGTCATCTGCAAACAGGGCCGATTTGACTTCCTCTTTTCCTCATTGAATACACTTTATTTCTTTCTCCTGCCTATTTGTCCTGGCCAGAACTTCCAACACTATGTTGAATAGGAGTGGTGAGAGAGGGCATCCCTGTCTTGTGCCAGTTTTCAAAGGGAATGCTTCCAGTTTTTGCCCATTCAGTATGATACTGGCTGTGGGTTTGTCATAAATAGCTCTTATTATTTTGAGATACATTCCATCAATACTGAATTTATTGAGAGGTTTTAGCATGAAGGGCTGTTGAATTTTTTCAAAGGCCTTTTCTGCGTGTATTGAGATAACCATGTGATTTTTGTCTTTGGTTCTGTTCATATACTGGATTACGTTTATTCATTTGTGTATGTTGAACCAGCCTTGCATCCCACAGATGAAGTCCACTTGATCATGGTGGATAAGCTTTTTGATATGCTGCTGGATTTGGTTTGCCCATATATTATTGAGGATTTTTGCATTGATGTTCTTCAGGGATATTGGTCTAAAATTCACTCTTTTTTTTTTTTTTTTTTTTTTTTTTTTTTTTTTTTTTGTGTCTCTGACAGGCTTTGGTATCAGGATGATGCTGGCTTCATAAAATGAGTTAGGGAGGATTCCCTCTTTTTCTATTGATTGGAATAGTTTCAGAAGGAATGGTACCAGCTCCTCCTTGTACCTCTGGTAGAATTTGACTGTGAATCTGTCTGGTTCTGGACTTTTTTTGGTTGGTAGGCTATTAATTATTGAATCAATTTCAGAGCCTGTTATTGGTCTCTTCAGGGATTCAACTTCTTCCTGGTTTAGTCTTGGGAGGGTGTATGTGTCCAGGAATTTATCCATTTCTTCTAGATTTTCTAGTTTATTTGCCTAGAGGTGTTTATAGTATTCTCTGGTGGTAGTTTGTATTTCTGTGGGATTGGTGGTGATATCCCCTTTATCATTTTTTATGGCTTCTGTTTGATTCTTCTCTCTTTTCTTCTTTATTAGTCTTGCTAGCGATCTATCAATTTTGTTGATGTTTTCAAAAAACCAGCTCCTAGATTCATTGATTTTTTAAGGGCTTTTTGTGTCTCTATCTCCTTCAGTTCTGCTCTGATCTTAGTTATTTCTTGCCTTCTGCTAGCTTTTGAATGTGTTTGCTCTTGCTTCTCTAGTTGTTTTAATTGAGATGTTAGGGTGTCAATTTTAGATCTTTCCTGCTTTCTATAAATTTCCCTCTACACACTGCTTTAAATGTGTCCCAGAGATTCTGGTATGTTGTATCTTTGTTCTCACTGGTTTCAAAGAACATCTTTATTTCTGCCTTCATTTTGTTATGTACCCAGTAGTCATTCAGGAGCAGGTTGTTCAGTTTCCATGTAGTTGAGTGGTTTTGAGTGAGTTTCTTAATCCTGAGTTCTAGTTTGATTGCACTGTGGTCTGAGAGACAGTGTGTTATAATTTCTGTTCTTTTACGTTTGCTGAGGATGCTTTATATCCAACTATGTGGTCAGTTTTGGAATAATGCCATGTGGTGCTGAGAAGAATGTATATTCTGATGATTTGGGGTGGAGAGTTCTGTAGATGTCTATTAGGTTAGCTTGGTGCAGAGCTGGGTTCAATTCCTGGATATCCTTATTAACTTTCTGTCTCATTGATCTGTCTAATGTTGACAGTGTGGTGTTAAATTCTCCCATTATTATTGTGTGGGAGTTTAAGTCTCGTTGTAGGTCTCTAAGGACTTGCTTTATGAATCTGGGTGCTCCTGTATTGGGTGCATATATATTTAGGATAGTTAGCTCTTCTTGTTGAATTATTCCCTTAACCGTTATGTAATGGCTTTCTTTGTCTCTTTTGATCTTTGTTGGTTTAAAGTCTGTTTTATCAGAGACTAAGATTGCAATCCCTGCCTTTTTTTGTTTTCCATTTGCTTGGTAGATCTTCCTCCATCCCTTTATTTTGAGCCTATGTGTGTCTCTGCACATGAGGTGGGTCTCCTGAATACAGCACACTGATGGGTCTTGACTCTTTTTCCAATTTGCCAGTCTGTGTCTTTTAATTGGGGCATTTATCCCATTTACGTTTAAAGTTAATATTGTTATGTGTGAATTTGATCCATTCATTATGATGTTAGCTGGTTATTTTGCTTGTTAGTTGATGCAGTTTGTTCCTAGTGTCAATGGTGTTTACAATTTGGCATGTTTTTGCAGTGGTTGTACCAGTTGTTCCTTTCCATGTTTAGTGCTTCCTTCAGGAGCTCTTGTAAGGCAGGCCTGGTGGTGACAAAAGTCTCTCAGCATTTGCTTGTCTGTAAAGGATTTTATTTCTCCTTCACTCATGAAGCTTGGTTTGGCTGGATATGAAATTCTGGGTTTAAAATTCTTTTCTTTAAGAATGTTGAATATTGGTCCACACTCTCTTCTGGCTTGTAGAGTTTCTGTTGAGAGATCTGCTGTTAGTCTGATGGGCTTCCCTTTGTGGGTAACCTGACCTTTCTCTCTGGCTGCCCTTAACATTTTTTCCTTCATTTCAACCTTGGTGAATCTGACAATTACGTGTCTTGGGGTTGCTCTTCTGGAGGAGTATCTTTGTGGCGTTCTCTACATTTCCTAAATTTGAATGTTGGCCTGCCTTGCTAGGTTGGGGAAGTTCTGTTGGATAATATCCTGCAGAGTGTTTTCCTACTTGATTCCATTCTCCCCATCACTTTCAGGTACACCAATCGGACATAGATTTGGTCTTTTCACATAGTCCCATATTTCCTGGTGGCTTTGTTCATTTCTTTTTACTCTTTTTTCTCTAAACTTCTCTTCTCACTTCATTTCATTCATTTGATCTTCAATCACTGATACCCTTTCTTCCAGTTGATTGAATCGGCTACTGAAGCTTGTGCATTTGTCCCGTGGTTCTCGTGCCATGATTTTCAGCTCCATCAGGTAATTTAAGGACTTCTCTACACTGGTTATTCTAGTTAGTCACTCATCTAAACTTTTTTCAAGGTTTTTAGCTGCTTTGCAATGGGTTCAGACTTCCTCCTTTAGCTCCGAGAAGTTTGATCATCTGAAGCCTTCTTCTCTCAACTCATCAAAGTCATTCTCCATCCAGCTTTTCCCATTGCTGGTGAGGAGCTACATTCCTTTAGAGGAGGAGAGGCACTCTGATTTTTAGAATTTTCAACTTTTCTGCTCGTTTTTTCCCCATCTTTGTGGTTTTATCTACCTTTGGTCTTTGATGATGGTGACATACAGATGCCTTTCTGTTTGTGGATGTCGGTGTGGATGTCCTTTCTGTTTGTTAGTTTTCTTTCTAACAGTCAGGACCCTCAGCTGCAGGTCTGTTGGAGTTTGCTGGAGGTCCACTCCAGACCCTGTTTGCCTGGGTATCAGCAGTGGCAGCTGCAGAACAGCAAATATTGCTGAACAGCAAATGTTGCTGCCTGATCATTCCTCTGGAAACTTCATCTCAGAGGGATACTCATCCATGTGAGGTGTCAGTCTGCCCCTACTGGGGCTGCCTTGCAGTTAGGTTACTCGGGGGTCAGGGCCCTACTTGAGGAGGCAGTCTGTCCATTCTCAGATCTCAAGTTCCATGCTGGGAGAACCACTACTCTCTTCAAAACTGTCAGACAGGAACATTTAAGTCTGCAGAGGTTTCTGCTGCCTTTTGTTCTGCTGTGGCCTGCCCCCAGAGGTGGAGTCTATGGAGGCAGGCAGGCCTCCTTAAGCTGCGGTGGGCTCCACCCAGTTCGAGCTTCCTGGCCACTTTGTTTACCTACTCAAGCCTCAGCAATGGCGAGTGCCCCTCCCTTACCTCACTGCCACCTTGCAGTTCGATCTCAGACTGCTGTGCTAGCAATGAGCAAGGCTCTGTGGGCATGAGACTCTCTGAGCCAGGTGTGGGATATAATCTCCTGGTGTGCCATTTGCTAAGACCACTGGAAAAGCGCAGTGTTAGGGTGGAAGTGACCCGATTTTCCAAGTGCCGTCTGTCACAGCTTCCCTTGGCTAGGAAAGGGAATTCCCTGACCCCTTGTGCTTCCTGGATGAGGTGATGCCTTGCCCTGCTTTGTCTTACACTTGGTGGGCTGCACCCATTGTCCTGCACCCACTATCCGACAAGCCCCAGTGAGATGAACCTGGTAACTCCGTGGGAAATGCAGAAATCACCCGTCTTCTGTGTCGCTCACTCTAGGAGCTGTAGACTGGAACTGTTCCTATTTGGCCATCTTGGAACTGCCCCACATTTATATTAAAGGTTGAATCAAGGGTCACATAGAACAATAAGTGTTCTAGGAAGCCACAATTTGTGTACCTCTTAGATTATCTTATAAGGTTTTGCATGCAGATTTCAGCAGATGAATGTAGTCTCCACTATTTATCTGGCAGTGTCCTGGGTACCTTGATGAATGATAGAAAAAAATTTCTGTCTCTTCGTGGAACTTACATTCCAGTGCCTCTCTCTGTCATCATGTTTATTGTAAGTTGAAATTCTCTTCTCTTCCCTAAAGTTGAAGTTCTTCTCTTCCCTAAAGCTCCAGATATTCTCTGATATCATGGTATACTAATACTAAATAATTTTTGTAATACACTGTATAATATACGAAAAGGAAAAATGGAAATTCTTCAGCACAGAGTTATAGAAACATGAACCAGTTAACATGGTATATTTGGAAACTTTAAACTCCTTAGTATATCTAGATTGCATCATAGTCTTAGTCTGGTGGCAAGAAATGAATTTGAAGTCATAGAAGACCTTGACTGTTTCTCAAAAGACTTTGGAGACAAAAATAATTTGAGCCCTTTTATAAAAAAAAAATAAAGACTTTATATTCTTTTTCTATTCTAAAATGACTAGTTGCTAGTACGGTCTGCAGGAGAGTGCTTTGTTTCCACTCCAAGAGGGCCAGTCTCCAACCCAGCCCATGACATGTAGCTGCTACCATGTCAGTCACTTCCCCAAATCTTGCTGCATCCAAGATGGTGCTCTCCAGCCCCCACCCAGAATATGCAGCCTGGTGCTGGAATTCTTGGGATTTGCCCTCCACTCAGCTCAAGCTTCTCTCATGGCCAACAGAACAATGAATTGTGTTACTTTGGTCAAGGCAATAGTCTTCCTGATACTCAGTTTGGTTATCCCCAAAGAGAAAATAAGAAATATATGTGGATTATTTCTGCCCACTGCGTCCTGGTGGATCTCCACTGCTCCATTCCCTCTGCTTGGTGAGGACAGGTGTCTCTGCCATAGCTCTGTTGCCTGGTGACCTGCAGGTACTGGAAGATCCATAAGGAGGATTCCAGGAAATGGAGTTTAATCAATTTATATTAAAATACTGACAAATAGACTGGACCATCAAGAAGACTGGCACACTTTGAGGAGGTCTTCATAAGGAAGTCATTGAGAGCTAACAGAGAGAGGATGCAGACCCTGGGCCAAAGAAGGAGGAAAAGGGATCCTATATGGGGCTGCTGAGTATAGGGACTCATTCCCAGCCCCCAGTGTCTCCTGGGGAAAGACTGAGTTGAATAGGGGAGGAATGGCCCACTCTTACCACAGACTTCTGAATTCCTAGCTGCAGGAGACCCCATGACCCCCATGGACATTTGAGCAGGCAGGAAAAGCTGCTTGAAGTGGCAGGACTCTAGCCGTGTGGAGCCCAGAGAGTTTGATGTGGGAATGGCTGCAGTGTAGCACAGCTATGTATGCCCATCTCCCAAGACCTGCCATGCTCCTCCAGGTGGTTTTGGCCTTTGTTAACCAGTGGACCTGGACAGAGCAGGGCTATCTTACCACGTGGGATGGGGCCAGTCTGATCTGAGTGCCCTGCTGTCTGCCGGCCTCTTCCAGGGTCCCTTTCTGCCTGCGTGGCCTTGGATGCCCAACCAGGCCACATCCCAGCAGCTGCTGCCATTGCCCTGTAACTGGCAGACCCTGATTTACCATCAGAGAGATCTAGCAGACAGGCCCCACCACCACACACCCACTCACAGCCTCCAGCACCACTTTGCTCACATTAACTCACCCATGGCCTCCCCCTACCACTTTGCTGGCATTCACATGCCTGGACTTTGCTGCCTCACTGCCAGTGGCATGTACGTGTGCACAAACCCTGATGCCCTGCTGCCGATGGTGGAAGTGTGTGTACAGATCCTGCCATGCCACTGCCTGGCTACTGCTGGCACATGCACATAAGCATTGACCCCCTGCTGCCAAGGCCCAGTGAAGTGCTTTGCTGGCATTCCCCACAAGAGTGTTGTTGCCAATTGATCAGGAATACCTCAGCCTCTCCAGTGCAGCAACTGCTTAACCTTGAGAGACAAGAGAACAAAGCTGTGGGCCTGGACCCAGCCCCCTAGCATGCAGCCCAGGAGTTACAGCATGCAGCTCGGGAGTACTGAGCTGAGTCTGGGCCCCCCGATATCATCCAGAAATGAAGCCAGTAGACTGAAACTAAAATCAAACCCCAGTGGCATAAAATGATATAAAAGCAAAGATCCTCTTCCAAAGGACAATAACTTCAAAGATTAAAGAAACATTAGCTTACACAGATGAGAAAGAACCAAGGCAAGAACTCTGGCAACTGAAAAAGTCAGTGTCTTCTTTCCTCCAAACAAGTGTATTAGCACCCCAGTAATGGTTATTAACCAGGCTGAAGTGGCTGAAATGATAGACTTAGAATTCAGAATTTGGATGGCAGCAAAGGTCATCGAGATTCAGGAGAAAGTTGAAACCTAATCCGAGGAATTTAAAGAATCCAATAAAATGATACCAAGAGGTGAAAGAGGAAATAGCCATTTTAGGAAAGAACCTAACTAAGCTGATATAGCTGAAAAACTCACTACAAGAATTTCATAATACAACTGGAAGTATTAACAGCAGAACAGGCCAAGCATCTCAGAGCTTGAAGATAGATTCTTTGAATCAACTCTGTCAGACAAAAATGAAGAAAGAAAAGTAAGAATGAATAAAATCTACAGAAAATATGATATTATGTAAAGAGAGTGATTAAACTTATAACTCATTGTCATCCCTGAAAGAGAGGGAGAGAAAACAAGTAACTTTGAGAATATATTTGAGGATATCGTCCTTGGAAACTTCCTCAACCTCACTGGAGAGGTCCACATTCAAATTGAGGGAATTCAGAGAACCCCAGCATGATACTTACAAGATGACCATCCCCAACACACATAGTTATCAGCTTCTCCAAGGTCAACGTAAAATAATAAACATTAAAGGCAGCTAGAGAGAAGGGGTAGGTCACCAACAAAGGGAACCTCTTCAGGCTAACAGTGGACCTTTCAGCAGAAACTTTACAAGCCAGAAGGGAAAGGGACCCATATTCAGCAATCTTAAAGAAAATAAATTCCAACCAAGAATTTCATATCCAGCCAAACTAAGCTTAATAAGTGAAGGAGAAATAAAATCTTTTTCAGACAAGCAAATGCTAAGGGAATTTGTTACTACCAGACTTGCCTAACAAGAGGTACTTAAGGAAATGCTAAACAGGAAACGAAAGACCATTACTGGCCACCACACAAACACTCTATGTATATAGACTATTGATACTCTAAAGCAACTACATAATCAAGTCTGCATAAACGCTAGCTAACAATGTGATGACAGGATAAAATTTGAACATAGCAATATTAACCTTGAATGTAAATAAGCTTAACACTCCACTTAAAAGGCATGGAGTGGAGTGGAGTGGAAAGTTGTATAAAGAAGAAACACCCAACTGTATGTTGTCTTCAAGCGATCCATTTCTCATGCAATGATGCCCTTAGGCTCAAAGTAAAGGGATGGAGAAAAATCTACCAAGCAAATAGAAAACAAAAAAGCGGGGGTTGCTATTTTAATTTCAGGCAAAAGACTTTAAACCTTTTGAAAACAACGGTGATAATAAAAGACAAAGAGGGAGTCTTAGAGACCTACAAAGAGATTTAGATAACCACACAATAATAATGGGAGACTTCAACATGCCATCGACAGTATTAATACTAAGACAGTGACAGTATTAATACAAATATCAAGTATTAATCATACTAAGAATCATTGAGGCAGAAAACTAACAAAGATATTTGGGACCTAAACTTGACATTTGATGAAATGGACTTAACAGACATCTACAGAACACTCCACCAAACAACAACAGAATATACATTCTTCTTATCTACATATGGCACATACTCTAAAATTAACTACATAGTAAACCACAAAGCAATACTCAACAAATTTAAAAAAAAAACATACCAATGACACTCTTGCACTGCAGGGCAATAAAAACAGAAATTAATACTAAGAAAGTCTCTCAAAACCATACAATTACATGGACGTTAAACAACCTGCTCCTGAATACCTCTAGGTAAACAATGAAATTAAGGCAGAAATCAAATTATTTAAAAATAATGAAAATAAATTTACAACCTACCAGAATCTCTGGGACACAGCTAAAACAATTTCAAGAGGAAAGTTTATAGTGCTAAATATCAATCATTAGACACAATAGGGTTATAGCCAACAATACTTTTAGGAGCTCACAATAAATTTTAATCTTTTATAAAACCAGAAGAAAAAGTAAGCTTTTAGGTTGAAATAATTATTTTAATACATTCATCTTTATATCAAGATAGTCACAAAATATTATTTTGTCACAATAAAGATGTATATTTATATTTTCACAGAGAAAGAGACTCACAAAGGTAAAAGTACCAAGGGCCCACAAAAGCAATAATGCTGCCATGCTTTGGTATTATGACAGATTCTGTAATTGTTAGCACCAAGGCCATTTACAACCACCTTTTCCCTGATTTCCTTTACTAGAAAGACTGGAAAACTAGAATATTCATCTTCCCAGATTGCAGTTAAGAATGACATATATCCTGGCTGGGTGCGGTGGCTCATGCCTATAATCCCTGCACTTTGGGAGGCCAAGGTGGGTGGATCACCTGAGATCAGGAGTTTGAGACCAGCCTGACCAACATGGAGAAACCCAGTCTCTACTAAAAATAAAAAAAATTAGCTGGGCGTGGTGGTGCATGCCTGTAATCCCAGCTCCTCAGGAGGCTGAGGCAGGAGAATAGTTTGAACCTAGGAGGTGGAGGTTGCAGTGAGCCGAGATCATGTCATTGCACTCCAACCTGGGCAACAAAAGCGAAAATCAGTCTCAAAACAAACAAACAAACAAACAAACAGAATGGCATATATCCAATTCCAACTAATAAGATAGAAAAACATCTCACTAAGTAGTACCTCTGAAAAACCATCTTAAAAGTGATTACAATGTTTCCTTTGCTTAGGAAAATAGCTGACCCACAGTAAGCACACCATAAGTAATAGTAATAATAACAACAATAATAATAGCAATAATTTGTCCACAAAAAGATCATAACATAGAACAAAATGATGACTGCTGATATTAACTTCCCATTTCCTACTTATTTCCTGATTTAAAAAGTATTGGCTAGAATGGAAACTATAATGGTCAGATAAATCTGGATAATAGCATGCCCTAGAAACTAGCAGAAAGTGCCAATGGTAACCTATCACATTGCAAGTCCCCAAGAGAATGGTTGGTCCCTCTCAGAGGTAGGTGTTTCATGGCAAGGATTAAAGCTATTAATTATAGGATATTCGGGCAGTGGTGAAACCCAGAGGACTGAATTATGTGATGGTTTACAGATTTTGCAAATTGTTGCGGTTCAGAATTTATGTGGGTGTTTGTGATATATGCTATCCAATCTTTCTCAATTTTACATGGTAAGGGGGCCTGGCTACTGATGCTGTTAAAGTGATTACTGGTAGTGTAATATATCATCTAGCTCTAGTCCACAAAATCTAAAATTCCTTAAAATGTTTTTGATTGGTTGTGCAACGCCTATATGATTTCATCCTTTCCCAACTTCTCCCACTTTCCAATCCTCTTTCTTCTTTATCTAGACTACACATTTCACTTTACTCCAACATCCAAAAGCATTTGTGATTCCCATTACTTACATAATACTCTGACATCTTCAATGCAAATTCAAATATGTCCACAATTAAGTCTCAGTCTAATTCTATCTTTCATTTTGCTTTTACATGTGTTTCCTCTGCAACTTCTGAAAGAACCATGAGTGCACCTGCTTTATCATGCTGTTTGAAATATCCTTCTCAATATTTAATTTCCATTTATGTCTTACTGATTATTTTGGGTTCAATTCAAGTCACTCCACTCTTGAAATCTTCTCAGGCTACAGTTATTTTTTTTCTCCTTTGAACTATTTTGGCTTTCCCCCTAATTTTATGATCTATAATCTCACCTAGGGAGCTAATGCATATACACTTCTTAACATAGTACAGGAAAGGAAAGAAAAAAAAGAAATACCTTAAAATGTCATGAAATTTTGAATATGTATATTTTGAATCCCTTTAGCGAGAATATAAATTTTTAAAAAAGGAATGTAATTATCTCATTTTCCTCGTGTACCTCACAGTGCACAATACTGCGGGATACATACTTGTTAGATAACAAATGAACACTCAAGGATAGTGGTTATTCACACGGTTTTCTGGGATCTCTTGAGAATACTTCCGAGGGATCTGAAAGTTAAAAATTATTTTCATAATAATGCTGAAATATCAATGCCCTTCATACTTATCACAGTGTATTATTGTGGAGTTTTCCAGAGGCTGCATAACCAGAGATGTTGTAGCAGATTAAAAGTATAAGCAAATATGAGAATCTCTTTGTCTTCTTTCTATTAGCTAAACATTTAAGAGATTGATAAAAACAGAAAATGCTACTTTCTCACTAAATTTTTTTGTTTTAAATAAAATATGTCATTAATAGTGAACAGGTAATTCCTTATTATGGTTATTTAAAAATGAGTCAGTACATATTGTTTTTCAATTTAATCAATATAAATTATAGTAAATATTGGCAGATGTAATCCATATCCATAAAAGTTCTTCAGAGACTCTTGTCATTTCTTTTTGAAAAACTTTTGAAATCAACCTTTCTACATCCTTTCCTCCTTTGTATCCTCCCCCTACATACAAGTGAGAACATGCAATATTTGTCTTTCTGTGCTTGGCTTCTTATCACTAAACGTAATAAGCTCAGGATTTAATTCTTTCTTATGGCTAAATAGTATTTCATTGTGTATGTACCACACTTTCTTTATCCATTCATCTATTGATGAACACTTAGGTTGATTCTGTATCTTGGATATTATGAACAGTGCTGCAATAAATATGGGAGTGCAGATATCTCTGCAACATTTTGCTTTCTATTCTTTTGGATATAAACCCAGAAGCAGAATAGCTGTATCATATGGCAGTTCTGTTTATAGTTTTTTGAAGAATCTCCATACTTTTCTGCATAGTAACTGTACTAATTTACATCCCTCCCAACAGTGTATGAAGGTTCCCCTTTCTCCATATCCTGGCTAACTTATGTTATTTCCTTTCTTTTTGATAACAGTTATTCTGAATGGGGTGAGATGATATCTCATTGTGGTTTAGATTTGCATTTCTTTGATGATTGGTGATTTGGGACATTTTTTCATATACTTGCTGACCATTTGTCTTCTTTTGAGCAATGTCTATTCGGATTTTTTTTTGCCCATTTTAAAATTAAATAATTACTTTCTTTGCTATTGAGTTGTTTGAGTTCCTGATATATTCTGATTATTAATCCATTTTCAGATGGATAGTTTGCAAATTTTATTTCCCATTGTGTATGTTCTCTCTTTACTTTGTTTATTGTTTCCTTCTGCTATGCAGAAGATTTTAGCTTGATGTAATCCCATTTGTCTATTTTTGCTTTGGTTGCCTGAGCTTTTGAGGTCTTACACAAAATAATTCACTCAGACCAACGTCCACTAGCATTGTTTTCATCAAGTAGTTTCATAGTTTCAGATCTTAGATTTCAGTCTTTAATCCATTTTGATTTGATTTCTTTTGTATATGGTGAGAGATAGGGGTCTAGTTTCATTCTTCAGAGTATAGTTATCTAGATTTCCCAACACCATTTATTAAAGCTACTGTCTTTTCCTTGATGTATGTTTGTGATGCCTTCATAAAAATTGAGTTGGGTGTCAATGCATGGATTTATATCTGGACCCTCTACTCTGTTCCATTGTTTCTGATTTTATGCCAGTCCATGTTTCTGATTTTGTGCCAGTAGCATGCTAATTTGGTTACTATAGCTTAGTAGTATATTTTAAAGTCAGGTAGTGTGATATTCTTTTGTTCTTTTTGCTCAGGATTACTGCGGCTAACGGGGTCGTTTGTAGTTTCGTATAAACTTTAGAACTGTTTTATCTACTTCTGTGCAGAGTGTCATTGGTATTTTGATAAAGATTGCATAGAATCTGCAATTGTTTTGGGTAGAATTGTTATTTTATCAATATTACTTTTTCCAATTCATAAGCTTGACATATCTTTCCATTTTTTTGTGTTTTTTTTTTCCAATTTCTTTTATCAGTGTTCTATAGTTTTCCAAAAGGAAAAACTTATTTATAAAAATAAATCTTTCATCTTCAGTTAAATTGATTCCTGGGTATTATATATTTTTCTTGTCTATTGCAATTAAGATTGCTTGCTTTATTTCTTTTACAGATCGTTTGCTGTTAGTGTATATAAATGTTAGTGACTTCTGTTTGTTGATTTTTTATCCTGCAACTTTACTAAATTTGTTGGTCAGTTCTAACAATTTTTTGGTAGAGTCTTCAGATTTTTCCAAATATAAGATCATGACATATGTATGCAAGAGTAATTTGAATTCTTCTTTTTCTGACTTGGATGCCCCTCCCCACTTTTTTGCCTAATTGTTCTGTCTCAAACTTCTGGTATTATGTTGAATAAAAGTGGTAAAAGTGGGGAGGCATCTTTGTCTTGTGTGAGATCTTAGAGAAAAGGTTTTCAATATTCCCCATTCAGTATGATGCTGGATGTGGGTTTGTCATATATATGGTCTTTATTATTTTAAGATATATTTCTTCTATACTATGTGGGTAGTGTGTGTGTGTGTATATATACACACACACACACATATACATGTACACACTATATATATTTGTATTATTTTAAGGTATTAGTTTGGTGCAAAAGTAATTGTGGTTTCTACTATTGAAGGTAATTAAAGGTAAGTAATTACAAAACTGCAATTACCTTTGCACAGAAGAATATATTCCTTCTAAGGTATATTCCTTGGTTGGGGGTTTTTAATCATAAAGCAGGGGGCTAAATTTTATCAAATGCTTTCTCAGCACCTACAGAAATGATCATATGAATTTTGTTCTTTGTTCTTTTAATGTAATGTGTCATATTTATTGATTTGCCTTTGTTGAAACATCATTGCATTCCTGGGATGAATCCTATTTGATCATAGTAAAAGATCTTTTTAATGTATTTCTGAATTCAGTTAGCTAGTCGTTTATTGAGGATTTTTGCATCTGTGTTCATCAGTGATACTGGCCTGTACTTCTGTACTTCTTTTTTTTTTTTTTTTTGGATTTTGAGTAGAATAGATATTAGTTCTTCTTTAAACATTTGGTAGAATTCAGCAGTGAAGACATCAAGTCCTGGGGTTTTCTTTGATGGAAGACTTTTTTTTATGGCTTCAGTTTATTGATTTGTTGAGGTTTTCTATTTCTCCATGGTTTAGTTTTGGTAGTTTATATGTGTCCAGGAATATATTCACTTCTTCCAAGTTTTTCAATTTATTGGTATACTGTTTTTCATAATAGTTTCTACTAATTCTTTGTATTTCTGTAATCTCAGTTGTTATGTTCCCTTTTCATTTCTAATTTTATTTTTCTGAGTCTTCTCTCTTTTATTCTTAGTTGAGCTAAAAGTTTGTCTATTTTTTCAAAAATCTATTTGTTTCATCGATCGTCTCTTTCTTTGATCTTTTTGTTTTATTGATTTTGTTTATTTTTTAGTCACAATGTTATTTATTTCTGTCCTGATCTTTATTATTTCTTTTATCCTACTAGTTTTATGTTTGCTTTGTTCTTGCTTTTCTAGTCCTTTGAGGTGCATCATTAGTTTATTTGAGGTTTTTCAATTTCTTTTTGATATAGGCATTTATTGCTACAAACTTTGCTCTTAATACTGCTTTTGCTGTATCCCATAGATTTTGAAATGTATTTCCATTTTTATTTGTTTCAAAAGAGTTTAATATTTTCTTCTTAGTTTATTCACTAACCATACTGACTGTTTAGAAGCATGTCAATATCCATGTGTTTATGTACTTTCTGAGCTTCCTCTTTTTATTGATTTCTAGTATTATTCCATTGTGGTCAGAAAGACACTTGATTTTGTTTCTAACTTTTTGAATTTGTTGAAACTCGTTTTGTGGCCTAAAATAGCATCTATTCTGGAGAATGTCGCATGTGCTGATGAAAAGAATGTATATTCAGCAGCAGTTGGATCAACTTTTCTGTAAATGTCAGTTAGGCCTTTCTATTTTAGTGTAATTTAATGTCAGTGGTTTTTTGGATTTTCTTTCTGGATGATCCGTTCATTACTAAGAGTATGGTTTTAAAGTTTCCTACTAGTATATTGTCATATTGTAGTCTATCTATCCCTTTAGATCTATTAATGTTTGCTTTATGTACTTGGGTACTCTGCTGTTGGGTGCATAGATGTTTACAATTGTTATTTTCCATTCTGTATTGAGTCTTTTATCTTTATAATACCTTCTTTGTCTCTTTTTACAGTCTTTGGTCATCTATTTTATCTCATGTAAGTATAGCAACTGCTGCTCTTTTTGTTTTCCATTCACATGAAATATCTTTTTTTCCTACACTTTCAATCTAGGTATGATTTTATAGGTGAATTTTCTTATAGGCAGAATTTACTTAGATCTTGCATTTTTATTCATTTAGTCACTCTTTATTTTTAATTGGAAAATTGAGTCTATTTACATTCAGCATTATTATTGATAAGTAAGGCCTTACTACTGCCATTTTTTGGCTTGTTTTCTGGTTGTGTTGTAGCTCCTCTCTCTCTTTCTTCCTGTCATCTTTTGTAGTTAAGTGATTTTTTTGCTGGTAGTATGTTTTAATTTGTTGATTTTTACTTTTAATGTATCTATTATAGGTTTTTACATTGTGGTTACCATGAAGCTTATGTGAAACATAGATATAGCAAATTATTATGAAGAGATAACAACTTGTATTAGATAAAACAAAAAAAGAGTAAAAACAAGCAAACAAAGAAAAAATTAAAAACAATCTTTATATTTTAACTCTATCATCCCACATTTTGAATTTTGGTTGTCTCAGTTTACATTTTATTGCCTATCTCTTAAAAAGTTTCTGTAGCCTAATATTATTTTACATGTATTTATCTTTTATCTTTTAGGCTTCATACTAGAGTTATGGGTAGATTGCACACTAGAATTACAGAATTGGAGTATTCTGGGGATGATTTTGTACTTAATTTTACCAGTGGATTTTGTACTTTTAAACATTTTCTTTTTTTACATTAGTATTTTTTTTTTTTGTTCATATTGAAGAGCTCCCTTTACCATTTCTTGTGAGGTAAGTCTGATGGTGATGAATTATCTTAGCTTTTGTTTGCCTAGGAAAGACTTTGTGACTCCTTATTTGAAAGATAGCTTTGCTGGATAAAGTATTTTTGAATGGCAGTTTTGTTTTGTTTTGTTTTGTTTTTTTCCTTTCAACACTTTGAAAATATTCTGCTCCCTCGTATGTGGTTTCCACTGAGTATGTGTTTTCCACTGAGAAGTCTGCCATCAGATGATTGGCATTTCTTTACATGTTGTTCGCTTTTTCTCTCTTGCTGCTTTTTAGGATCCTCTCATTGTCTTTGACCTTGGAGAGTTTAATTATTATATGTCTTGATGTAAGTCCTGTTTGGTGTTCTCTGTCCTTCCTATACCTAAACTTTTATTTCTTTCTCAAGTTTTAGAAACTTTTCTGTTATTATTTTTTGAGTTAAGTGTTCTACCCTTATCTTTTGCTCAGCTCCCTTTTGAATACTAGTAATACTAGTAGTCTTTATTCCTTTTGATTTTTTTTTCTTATTTCTCCTGTGACTGTGTACTTCTAAACAGCCTGTTTTTGAGAGCACTGATTCTTTCCTCTGCTTGGTCCATTCTGCTGTAGAGAGCCTTCAATGAATTTTTGAATTCAGCAAATGTGTTTCTCAGTTCCAAGATTTTTGTTTGATCTTTTGCTATTATTTCAATCTCCTTGTAAAATTTATAAATTGCTTTTTTTGTGTTATCTTGGAGATCACTGTTTTTTGTGGATATACATCTATGTCTTTGCATTGCAATTAGTTATTCCTTCCAGTTTTCTCTGCCTGGCTTGTTTTGGTTTTCACTGGGTATGTTTGCTTAGAGATTTTTCATAATTTATCTGTTGAATCTCTTATACATTTTTCCGCTAGGTCAGTGCCTCCTTTTCAGCACTAGATGGCACATTAAACCTGGCACTAGCAAATTATCAGAGACGATCATCAGAAATAGGGAAGGTCCCAAAGGGGGTATCCTGTCAGTGTGGAAGGGCTGGCTGTAGTTTGTGCTCAGGGGCACTGTGGAATGTACCTCCTACAGCATGGTGCTGCTAAGCAGCCACTCCGATTTGGCATGTCCTTTGGCTGAATTACAGAGCAGTTTCTAGCATTCAGGATGTTAGTCCTGCCTCTCCACTTTGTCTTTAGCTGTCCTCAGAGATGTTCTTTTAGGCACTCACAGTGCTTCCCATAGTTTGAGGTAGGGACAGGTCTCCTGTCAGAGAACATATGAGAGTAGAGAACCTGTCAACCTCAGTCTCACTTTCTCCAGTGTAGAAACTGAGAGTCAATGAACATTTTCCACATACTTGGTGCTGGGCAGATTCCAGGGAGTGGTGTTATTGTCATGAACATCAGATTCTCTTACCGTCTGCTGGAGTCTTTTCACTTCTCGGTGGCTCCAGGAACTGATTCATCTTCATATTTGTGTTCTGGGATATTGCTGGTGGTCATCTTGGTGCTATATATTTGTTTTTGGTTTTCTGTGCAAGGGAGTGAAGCCAGCTTGTTTCTATGCCACCATTTTCGAATTGGAAGTACGACTATAGGGCATCACAGTCTTAAACTCCTGGGCTCAGGTGATCTTGTTTCAACCTTCCAAGTCGCTGGAACTACAGTCTCATGCCACTGTGCTCAGCTGATAATTTCTAGGAGTTTAAAAAGTTCCTGAATTTAAAATGTGAGAGACTTGCTAATCAACTAGAGTATATGCTTTACTATGGAAATTTAATTCAGAAGGAGAGATGATAGGTCAAGGCAAGGGGAAAGGAATGATAGAGATACTACCAGGTCCTATAATTTAAAAAGTGAAGATGCACTGGACAAACATTTCAGCAAGTTTCCTTTGAATAAGAAGTTTTTTTTTTTTTTTTTTTTTTTGAGACGGAGTCTGGCTCTGTCGCCCAGGCTGGAGTGCAGTGGCCGGATCTCAGCTCACTGCAAGCTCCGCCTCCCGGGTTTATGCCATTCTCCTGCCTCAGCCTCCCTAGTAGCTGGGACTACAGGCGCCTGCCACCTCGCCCGGCTAGTTTTTTGTGTTTTTTTAGTAGAGACGGGGTTTCACCATGTTAGCCAGGATGGTCTCCATCTCCTGACCTCGTGATCCGCGCGTCTCGGCCTCCCAAAGTGCTGGGATTACAGGCTTGAGCCACCGCGCCCGACCTGAATAAGAAGTTTATGTAAAAGTCAAAATGTCTTAAATGCAGGGAAATTAAGGTTAGAGATTTGCAAAATGTTTCTTTTTTCAACATTAACATGCCCTTCATTTGTTAAATTCTATACTGTGTACTTTAGCTATTGCTATGAATTGGAAATTTCTATAAAAATTATCTGAAGTCTAACATTCATGATTCTCATCTGTAACTTATTCTTACAGATAGCAGTCACATTTTGCATTTTAAAATTTACTTGCTTCTTACACTGTTTTGCCATTTAAAAGCTGAAATAAAGTATGGTGTATTTCCAAACACTGACACTAACAATGTGTAACATTTGTTGAATGTATGGTATGAGCCTAGTACTCTTCTAGGTTCTCTACACA